>NW_004949175.1:1293595-1322385 GCF_000317375.1 Microtus ochrogaster | reverse complement strand
GAGAGAGAGAGAGAGAGAGAGAGAGAGAGAGAGAGAGAGAGAGAGAGAGAGAGAGAGAGATCACCATGTGTGCATTCCTGGTACTGCCACCTAAGGTCAGAAGAGAGTGTTAGACCTCCCTGACCTAGAGATATAGGAGGTTGTAATTGTAAGCTGCTTTTGTGGATTCTGGGTTCTCTGCAACCACAGCAAATTCTCTTAGCTACTGAGACATCTCTCCAGCCCCATGAAGGCTTGATTGTTTACTTCTAGGCCCCAGTCTGTAAAATAGAAA
This sequence comes from Microtus ochrogaster, assembly GCF_000317375.1. Classification (NCBI taxonomy): domain Eukaryota; kingdom Metazoa; phylum Chordata; class Mammalia; order Rodentia; family Cricetidae; genus Microtus; species Microtus ochrogaster. The sequence goes on along the minus strand of NW_004949175.1, from coordinate 1,322,111 downwards.
GAGATCCAGCTGCACTCTTTGGTAAGCTCTTGTAACAGCATTAATTGCATATCTGTGCTGGTCCAGTGTATAAACCCAGACTACTATATCCTGGACAAAGTTGGAAGAGTCACTGAACTTGGGCTAGGTCTCTCACCGGCATGTAGCGAAAGATCATGTTCTAACTGGGCTCTGTCACCACACCCTCCTCACTGCCCCTTGTAGAGCCTGGAATAGAACAAAACTTCCCTTTCTAGAAAGGAAGACACAGACCTGAGAACTTACATGCCGGATACAGTTTAGACCCTGGTACAGCAGACCTCCCAAGCTGTCCTTTGCCCATGTGGCACAAGTTCCTTGGCAGACTGCCTCAGATCAGACCAGAAATTCCTATTCCAGGTCTCGAGTACAATAATCTCAGAGTTGAAAAGGCTATGGCATCAGTTTCCTGTCTTTTAAAAAACAGCAAAGGCCATTAGACTCACTCCTCTACTAGGTCAGGCAAACAGTGGTATCTGAATCGGCCTTGCTCAATTTTGAAGACCCGTAAAGAGAACGTTTGAAGTCGATTGGAAAAGAGCCAAGTTTCTTAGAATTATCTCCTGGTTTGTGCTGCTGATTGGCTCTGGACAAATTCACGGCCCACAGCTCCTCTTCAGCTGCTGAGAATCCCAGGAGCAGCAGCTGCTACTCTCTGCTAGCATGGCTGTGTCCACTTCCCTGAGCCCATGGGAGGCTCTATGCAGCCACATCAGTAGCTGCTTCACATCTGAGTGAACAAAGGTAATGTTTCCCCCAGACTCAATTCTGAGAGGCTCAGTGTCTGTGAGCCAGCGACAGGGCCTCATTCCTGGTGAGTTCTCTCAGATCAGCTCTCCGGGGAAAAGTGCTGAAAAGTCTGCTCTTCCTTGAGAATGACTCCAGGGCAACTCAGGGCATCACTGACCTAGAGAAGGTGACCTCAGGCTGTGCCTACTCCACACAAAACTCTGCCCTTCCCCAACCCTCCCAGCCAACCTTGGTTTTTGGATAGACATCATGTCTTGGGAATGTCTGTCTCCTATGCTAAGCTCCACAGCCGCTCAAGGCCCATGCCATCGCTCACTGTTCCTTTACCCTTTTACTTCCTGGCTTTTAAATTCACTGATCTCCACTGTGCCCAGATGCCTACACAACGTGGAAAGCAGGATTCTGGGCTTACTGAAGTCTTGACCTCAACCAGGCAGACTCTGAGGAAAGGCCACAGGCCGTGACTGTATGGGAACACCCAAAAGGGCAAGACCCAGGACAAGCAATTTTAAGGGCCTTTTCCAAAATCAACTTATATTGACTACAAAATCAATATGTATTTGTAGGCTAGGCCTAAGGTAAGATGTACCCATAGGATAACTTGTAAGACAGCTCAGGGATGGGGCTTGGAGTGGACATCAATCAACGACAGAGCGCTTGCCTACCATACATGAGGCCCTGGGTTCAGTCCAAACTGCACAAAATAAGGAAATAAGTCAGAGACATAATAGTTAATTTTTAAAATGATAAAATTAATAATAAATCGCTACTTTCCCTCTAACTACCCCGTAAGTGTACTAAATCTACTCAGAGTAATAGCTTGGAGAAAATCAAGGAAGATGAAACACTAGTTACAGCACTGTAAAATAAATAAATAAATAAACTCAAATGTTGATTGGTGTTATCACTTGCCTAAGCAGCCACATAAACTCGAGATGAAGTTCTGTATCCCCTGTGCCTAAGAGGGAAGTACACCCGCAAAGAGCACAGTACCCTGAAGAAGACCCTCGGCTGACCACAGGCACTGTTCCCACAGCGTGCCAGCTCACAGCACGACATTTCCCCTCCAGGCTATTTCTGCTCCAGTGAAAAGTTTATGGTCAGCTAAACTTGACACCTCATATGAAATTCCGGAGGCCCCAAAAACTACAGGAATTTGACATGAAAGGACTTTTTTCCTAGCGAGTCATATCCAGGAGGTCGTTGAGAACAGTCTTCACAGAGGAAAAAGAGAAGGGGTGGATGATCCAGAAACACGTGTGCTCAGAGAGCCTTTCATGTGTCTGTGAAATGCTAGTGACGGAACCCACTGCCTTGCACACGTACCCATAACCACGGCCCCCTTCAAGCTTTATGATCACAGTGGTTGTGTTGCTGTTAACCTTTCAAACACTTGAGTGGCATGCTTGCACTATTCAAGAAAATAAAGATATATTTTTTAAAAGGTTTGGTTCAATATGAAGATGTTTTAAATTGAAATAACAATATAGCTGAGGTTGCAGGAGTAACTCAGTGGTAGAACATGTGCAAGAAGCCCTGTGCTCCATCTCTCCCCAGCACCATTTGAAAAATAACAGCACAGCAGGCACAAGAGGTGTCTAAGTTTGCCATGGGGCACAAGAGGTGTCTAAGTTTGCAATGATATGTAAAACAGTTAGGCATGCTCCGACTGCTCACCCTGTAGGTATGCTTCCAAAAGCCGCTTGGCTTGTTCCACATGCGGAAAAGTCCTCCCGCAGAATACGCAAGCTGAATCCCAGTGTCAAGCTATCCCAGGATGCCAAGCTTTCAGGGCCTGGCTGCTCAGCTAAAGGCACATTCTTCTGAAGTCTATGCAGTGGAGATGGGGAGCCATAGGCTGTCCCCTGCTGGGGTCTGCTGCCAGTGTGCCACCAGGCCAAAAGAATGAGAATCAAATAGCCCTTCAGCCCTGTGCTGGTGGTCCTTCTGTCCAGAAATGGAGGGGTTTCCTCTGTATTCTCTCCAAGGAAACCCAAAGCATTGCACAGATGAAATATCTCAGATGAAAGTATCTCAGATGAAATAACATTGGAAGATAAAACAAAATTTAAAAAGATAAGGTACTTGGTCACCCAACTCTTGTAAGTGAAAAGGAGATTGCTTCAGGCCGCACCTACGCTGAATGTTTTTAACGCCTAGCTTAGCTTCAGTGCAATTGATGCTGCCACTCTTCCCAGGCAGGTGAGCAAGAGAGCACAGTGAAAACCCTCAGACGTCCTAGGCCACTGTTTTAAAAGGGTGGATGGCTCTTAAGCGCTTGCAACACTGAAGTCATCCAAGGTTCCAAAAGAGCTCAGAGAAGTAACTTACTTGGAATTGACATAATTTGTTTCAATGTTGCCATTCACCGTGCACATCTAAGCGTCTGAGCTTCGGTTTCAGACTTACACTTCTTCCCTGTTCCACAATCTGCAGCTCACTCTTCTTCATTTTTGGCTAAGTTACAGGAAATCCCAGGCGAATTGCTGCAACACTGGGCATTTGAGACAGATGCAAAGGACCCTAGCTTTGCGGGGAAATCTAGCAGATTTAAACTACTGTTACATTACTGCTAAAATGTTCTTTATTACTGCTACCGTTGATATGGTTTCTTCAGTGTATATTGTGAATACCTTTTTCTGACGATCAAAGACACTGGGACAGAATCAATTAACTGTGTAATTCGCAGCTATTGAACACGCCTGTGCTACCACAGTTGCTCTGAGCCAATGGTCAGTCAGACACAGCCTGACAACCCTGTGCCAGCACCAGCCGTCTTGAACACCACACCCCGTGGATGCTTTGAGACATCTACATAAAGATTTCAGATGACCTGGATACTTAAGACACATGCTGGAAACAGTTTTTGTGAAATATTTGGTGGCATATTAGTCCAAATGAACGATTTCACCTTACTCAAAGTAGAGCACATGCCCCTACGCACCTTCTGGCCACTGGTGCTAAAACGCAAGGTCATGATTGGTCGAAAGTACATGTCTTACTGCCTGCAAGGTGCTAAGAGGCAAGCTTAAATATATCTGAAAGGAGGGGTCCAAACACCCCTTCTCAGACTAAATGACCAAACAGGCATGACTTTTCTAATGAGTCAGCGGAGACATTCCTGCGCTTCCTTTCCCTGGTTTTGTGACATCAGGGCCAATGGAATCTTCTCTTCCATGCTTTTTGTTTTCAGTAATGTGGGCCAAGCTGGGACCCAAAATGGCAGTTTGGGAAAGCTTAACAGATGAACAACTATGCTCACCATGGAGGAGAGGCCATTAAAAAGCAAAACATGAGCTGGTCCCCGCTGGGGAACTTTTACAAGCAGCATCTGGAAATCTCGATCCACTGACCACGGAAACCTGACAACACAGCTGCCAGCGGTGCCCAGTGGCACACCCTAAGACTAGGACCAAACTTTTATGTAACCGGAGACTGCACGTTCGTTTCCCAGCGCCCAGACCTGAATAACCACACAAAAACTATAGTAATTACAACACCATTTGACCAATAGCTTAGAAGTATTCCTAGCTAGCCCTTACATCTTAAATTTGTTGTGCCCAGATAGCGAAATCCCCCAAAAAGCCAACAAGGAGACTGAGTGCCATATGTAAAAGCAAAGAGCCTTCATTTTATGCAAGTTTGCAAACTCGGTCTCTTTGCATGTCCAACGTATTAGAATAAACAGAGAGCCCCAAGATCAGTTAGAATGGGGTTTTTGTAGTAGTAAAGGTGGGGGTGAGGGGTTTCTGAGGTTCAGGACCCCTGATTGGCTGATATTTGTCTAGAGGTGTCCTGGTGTGTGCTGGCAGGTGGTCCTGTCTACAGTGGTTGGAATGCTAGGCATTTCCTTTCGATGGCCTGTTTTTGGGTGGTGCTCTGGTAATCTCAGCTTGTGGTTCTTCCTGCAACCAGGTATTGCTTCAGGGTAAACTACAGAGACTCAGGCCCTTATTAAATTTATCGATGACAGAGCCCTACTCTGGCATGTGATAATGGTTGGAAGTAAAGAGCTTCCTTTGGGAGATCTGTTTATATTTAGCTTCTCATGGCTGGCTCCTTCAAATTAACCCATTTCTGTTTATCTGTGTATGGCCACTAGGCTGTGACTTACCGGTGCTGGCATGTTACTCCTTTAACAGCTACATGGCATCTCCTTGACTCTGCCTACTCTATATCTCTGTTCAAATTCCCCACCTGGCTTTACTCTGCTAAGCCATTAGCCAAAGCAGCTTTAGTCATTATCCAATAAAAGCGACACGTATACAAAAGGACATCCCACATCTCTGTATCTACAGGACAATCAGTATTGGCATGGCTCTGATTTTCACACCTCTTAATTTCCACAGCAGAGACAGCACAGCTGGAAATCATGGGCACAGCAGCCCATGCTAACTTCCCCAGGCTGTACACACGCCGATCCGGACTGTATGTTCTCACACTGCATGCTTTACACATCAGAAAACCGCAAGAGGACTCAAAGTCTTGTTAATTTGGTACAAACCTAAACATACCTTGGAGGTGGGGATGTCTGTTGAGAAGTTACCTCTGTCGGATTGGCCTGAACACCTGTGGGGTGTTTTTCTTGATTAAGGATCACTGTGAGAGGGCCCAGTCCACTGTAAGTGCTGCCAACCCCGGGCAAGTAGTTCCGTATTATATAGAAATGCAGGCTGAGCAAGCCACTCGGAGCTGGTCAGTAAGCGGCAATCCTCCATGACCTCCTTTCCTGCCTGACTTTACTTCATGACAGACTGTGTGTGGGGGCCAGCCACGATAATCTAAGTCTGGGCAGGTCACCCATAGGAAGTTCTTTGTTTCCAACCATTATCACCTGGGACTCTGGCCATCGATAAATTTAAATTAGAGGCCTGAGTCTCAGTAGTTTACTCTGAAGCAATACCTGGTAACAGGAAAACACCACAAACTGAGATTACCAGACCCCCAAGAGCAGGTCATTAGAAGGAAATGCCTGACATTCCAACCACTGTAGACAGGACCACCTGCCAGCGTACCTCACCAGGATACCCCTAGACAAATGTCAGCCAATCAGGGGTCCTGAACCACGGAGACCCCTCACCCTCACCTTTACTACTATAAAAACCCATTCTAACTGAGCTCGGGGCTCTCCGGTTATTCCATCCAATATGTTGGACCTGCAGAGAGACCAAGTTTGCAAACTTGATTAAAATAAAGGCTCTTTGCTTTTACATACGCGACTCAGTCTCCTTTGTTGGCTTTTGTGGGGACCCCGTGGATTTGGGCATAACACTGTAAACTATAAAATAAAACAAATCCTTTCTATCCCGTGTTGCTGTATGTCATGGTGTTTATCACAGCAGTAGAAAGGCAAACTCAAGTCACCCTAATCACAAAGTCCCTCTCCCAAGTAGATTCCACTGCAGTCCACTGTCCTGACACAGGCAGTCCTCTGGTGTTCATTGTGCCACCCTCCCCTGCCTCCCCAGCACACAGGCAGCAGCTGCCTAGGCCTGCAAGCCGACTACACTGCTATCTGCCCACTCAGTGGACTGTCCTTTCCACCTGGGCGCTCACAACTGATCAAACAGGTCTGTAACACCCTCAACTTGGGGAGCTGAGGCAGGACGATCCGAAGGTCAAGAGATGCTGGTACACAGAGTTCAAAGCCAGCAAAGGCAACTTGCAGAGACCTGGCTTCCAGATAAAGAGTTAAAGGACTGGGATTGCTCTTTGGTAGAATGTTTGCCAAGCGGGTTCAATCTCCAGTACAGATTTAAAAAACAAACCCCAAAACACTTGCAGATGTTCTAGAAGCCCATAGCACGCTCCCAGCTGCAGGAACCTGGTGCTAGGATCCCGAACAGCCTTTCGGTTCCTAATGCTCAGTTCCTGAACCCGGCCCCAGATTCTGAGCGAAAGGCCTCATGGTTTCCACTTCAAGGCTGAAGAAATGGCTCGGAAGCCTCATGCCCACTTACCAACAGTACGTGTAGTTTGGAAGTCACCATTGGGACTGATGTAGCAGAGACGCCCAGACCCTCCTGATGATTCTGCCTGCCCCCCACCTCCCAAATACTGTTGGGCAGAGGAAGGCACTCGGGATCCTGACAAATACCACTAACGGAAGAAGCACTGAACTGTTCAAGGGCGGTGGGAACGGGAAGAAGGAAAGCAGAAGAGGGCGAGGAGCAGAAGTCCAGGAAGGGAGCGCTCCTCGGTGCTTTCAAGTCTGCAGGAGGAACTCTCCTGTCTGAGCTGCTGCCTACTTACCTCAGGCCTTCAGGGAGACTATGACGGGAGGGGCAGGAGGGCAGCAGGCCTGCACAGGATTGTCACACTAGAGGGCACCACTTGCCACAGCCTCTGCCTGCCGTCTGCCACTTATTGCTGCCCAAACACAAAAAGAAAAAAAAAAACCTGCCTGAGTCTGGCATTCCTGGAGGCTCTTGCCGACTTACAATTTCGATACAGGCAGAGAAAGGAACTGTCAGCCAACTGATAGGGGGTATGCTTCCAAAACATCAAGGCTATGGATTTTTTTTTTCACCGTCGTAGATTATAGTACCCACAGACAACCAAACTGCAACATAACACATGTAAAATTTCTATTGTTTAAAAAAAGACTTTGCAAACTTGAAGTTTTGTACCTATAAATAAAATAAGCAGGCATTCCTTTTTGTTAATGACTTCCTCGACTTCTATAAGTCTGACATTGACCTTCAGTAGTGCTGCCCTGTATGCACCCAATGACAGGAAGAGCAGAACACGGAGAACTTCAGTCTGGAGCACACTGATCCCAACATTTCTATGGTGGAGAGTGTGAGGCAGGCTTGCCCTGCCCTGAGAATTGCTTTACCCCTCAGACTCAAGTAGAAGGGAACGGAAGTGAAATGTAGGCTATCTTTTCTTTGTCTTCCTAGATAAAATGAGCGTCACTTGCTCTTGTCCACCGGTGCCCTTTTCTCATTCTCACACAAGCTCTTATCACCCAGCCTTCGAGGCTAGCTTAGAGGAAGGATCCAGAGGGAAGACGAGGACCATTTGTTTTCCTGCCTTCCTGCCAGACCACAGGCATGTTCATTCGAAACACAGTGACTTCTGTTAGGTTCCAAACTTGGGACAGATGGACAGATGGCTAACTGGGGTGCCTATTTAACATACCAAAATGGAAATGCCCACCAGGTTTTCCCAGCATCCCTCATTCCTTACCTGTTACAGAATATGACTGGTATACCCCACCCCTACCATTAATTTCCCAGCCCAGGGGCTGGGCTGCCCCTTCCCCTGAAGCTCCTTCCTATAAACTTCGGTCTTTTGGCTATACTGGTCTCTGTTTGGCCTCCTGGTCTTCTGGCTCTTCCCTGTCCCCTACCTCCTTTCAGGGTTATGTTCACTTTGGAGTCGCCCAGATACTACACTCTCCCTGTTATCTACAGTAACCCTTCCCCTCCACATACCTAGGAACAGTCATGTCCTCTTTTATTATTTTTTTTCATCCAAATTTAAAAACAAAACATTGCTTCTTGATTAGCAAACCCCACTCATCACTCATGCTTGCTTTTGTTTTAGCTGACAGAACTCATTGGAATTTTAACCTACAGCTACTACTGCAAGCATCACTGTTTCTACTACTCATAATAGCTGAGGTATGGCTTTCATCTGTGGTTGAAGAGATAAATAAAAGTGGCATAAATAGAATGTTATTGAGTCATAAAAATGACTTGTAGGAGAATGCAGTAGAATAGAACTGGAATTTTTATTTATTTATTTATTTATTTATTTATTTATTTATTTATTTATTAAAGATTTCTGCCTCCTCCCCGCCACCACCTCCCATTTCCCTCCCCCTCCCTCAATCCAGTCCCCCTCCCTCATCAACCTGAAGAGCAATCAAGGTTCCCTGCCCTGTGGGAAGTCCAAGGACCACCCACCTCCTTCCAGGTCTAGTAAGGTGAGCATCCAAACTGCCTAGGCTCCCACAAAGCCAGTACGCGCAGTAGGATCAAAACCCAGTGCCATTGTTCTTGAGTTCTCAGTAGTCCTCATTGTCTGCTATGTTCAGAGAGTCCGGTTTTATCCCAGGCTTTTTCAGACCCAGGTCAGCTGGCCTTGGTGAGTTCCCGATAGAACATCCCCATTGTCTCAGTGTGTGGGTGCACCCCTCACGATCCTGAGTTCCTTGCTCGTGCTCTCTCTCCTTCTGCTCCTGATTTGGACCTTGGGATTGTAGTCTGGTGCTCCAATGTGGGACTCTGTCTCTGTCTCCTTTCATCACCTGATGAAGGTTAATATCCAGGAGGATGACTATATGTTTTTCTTTGGGTTCACCTTCTTGGAATTCATATATTCAGTGAAATACATATTTGTAACAAAAAGACAAATGCTGAATGTAAAATATGCAAAAAGGTTTTTCTGAACGTAGGTTAGTGAGCACTACAGGTTGGGAAAGCAAGAAACAGGGGGCGGGGACACAGAAGGAAGTTAAAGGCACCAGAATATTGGTGGAAGAAGTAAGTGGAAGTGCTCCTAATAGGAGGGATGATGACAGCTCACAGAGGAGGACAGATGACATAGAGATGACATATGCTAGAACCCCAGAAACTAAATTAGGGAAACTTAAGTAACAGTTATCAGAATATCTGAGTGACAGTTAACCCTCGAGATTCATAGTAAAGTTAAGTAGGGTCATTTGCAGAAGAGAACAGGAAAAAAAATCTGAGTCCATCTGAGAAGGATTGCACAGTCCAGGAAGGTTCCCCTCCCGAGGAACAGACTGGACAAGAGCTATGCCTCAGACACAGAAGCTCATAATCTTGTCATGACTCTCTTAGTAACAGACATTTTAACAAGAAAAAGGGAGAAAAGGTTGCCTGTAGCAACAAAGTGGGAAAGATGGCAGGAAATGCTCCTCTCCTCAGCACTTAAGTAAATGTAGCAGACAGCATTTTAAAAAAGACCCACGCTGAGTTGGCAGCTTGGTGGCACTAGAGCAATTACACATGGCATTCTCTCAGGAACTACAGCAAATGTGTCATGAAACTGGACACTGAAATCCAACTAGCAGACTGTCTCTAGGCACTGGGAAAGAAACTTGGCATCAGCACCATGAGGTTATCAGCAGGAACCTGGGCAAAGCCAGAGTCTGGGTACCTGTTGCAAGTTATAGTGCCTGACACTAAACAGGGCCAGCATATATACAATTATATCTGAAGGAAAACCAGAAAGTGTGGCCAACATTTGTGACCAGACCTGTGGTGGAGCACCCAGTGATGGGAGGACCACCTGAGACCCTAACTTGCAAAGGAACTCATGGTTATGAGAGGCGCTGGAGGACTTCAAAAGAAAAAGTCAAAACGAGAACCAGCAAGCAGGCAAGAGGGCTTCCACTCTTGTGCACATATCCATTGAGTTTGCTCCACTTCAAGTTCATGCCTCTATTTAATCCAGAGATTAAGAAATACAGCTCTGCATCGCTTTATTCTGCTCTATTCCCCACCCCACCCACTCTCCTCTCCTTTTCTTTTTCATTTCTATTGTTTCCTTTACGATTTTCCTTATGATAGTCTTTTCATCTCTACCGTTTGCCTTTGCATTTACTGCTCTATCTTCTACTTTATCAGCCCATCGCTAACCATTAGTCTATTCAGTTTTTATCTTTTCCACTTACCTATAATATAAGCACATAACACCACTTCATGAGAAAAGTCTTGGGGAGATCAGGGATACAAGGAACATACCTAAACATAACAAAAGCAGCATACAACAAGCCGACGGCCAACATCAAATTAAATGGAGAGATACTAAAAGCAATTTTGCTAAAATCAAGTACAAGACAAGGTTGTTCACTCTTTCCAAACATATTCAATGTAGTATTCCAAGTTCTAGCTACAGTAGTAAGACAACTAAAAGAAATCAAGGGGATAGAAATTGGAAGGAAGAACTCAAAGTACCATTATATGCATATGATATGGTAACCCCCCAAACTCTACCAGGGAACTCCTATAGCTTGTATTAAGTCAGGAGACTGAATACAAGATTAACTGAAAAAAAAAGTAGCCCTCCTATATACAAATGAAAAATAGGCTGAGGTAGAAATCGGGGAATATAAGCACATAATACCATCAACATTAAAACTTGGCTTTAGAAATAGAAGTTTTTGTTCTGCACAGTCCCACAGCCATTCAGTCCTAAATAAACACACAGAGGCTTATATTAATTATAAACTATTTGGTCTATTGTTCAGTTTTATTATTAGCTAGCTCTTACAACTTAAACTAACCCATAATTCTTATCTATGTTTAGCCTGATCGCTTAGTACCTTTTCTCAGTGACGCACCCTCATCTTGCTTCCTCTGCGTCTGCGTGAGGACCCTGTCTCTGCCTTTCTTCTTCCCAGAATTCTTCTAGTCTGGTTTCCCTGCCTATACTTCCTACCTGGCTACTGGTCAATAGGGGTTTTATTAAATCAATACAAGTGATAAATCTTTACAGTGTACAAGAGCATTATTCCACAGCAAGAAAAGATGATGAGTATAAAATAAAGTAAACATATCCATAGAGTTAATAAACACATCTGTAAGGTGAAATACACACTGACAGTGACAAGAGCAGATGCTCTGAGAGAAGAACATGACAGGGGTTGGGAGGATCTGGAAAAACATCAGAATACTGACATCATCAGACCCTAGGAGTGGGAGCCTTTGGATGACTTTGCAGAACCTCCTACAGTCAACCTCAAGTGGACCTGAAAGTTTCCATAAAGGGCACGGGTACTAGGCACCTAAACCAATGAGCTAAACAGTCCATTTAGAGGTGATCAGCCTGGGATACTCTCTTGGAAGGAAGCCTGAAGAAGCAGAAGGTGGTGACATTCAGGTAACACTCAAAAAGAGAAAAATCCCTAAGACCTCCAAGTCTAAAGCAGACAGTCCTTGCCAGACCGGTGACAGCCCACTCAGAGGCAGTGATTGTGTGTTCTCCAAAGCCAGATGATGCTACCCAGGAAATTTCAGTCCAGAAGAACACAGCAATTTTCTTGAACAGTTGCTTTGAGTTTATCCCTAGGACAGAAGTGTCTCTAAATCTGTTGACAAAACCAAGCTCTGAGGCAATTCAATTCTGAACCATGGCAGATCTTCCAAGGCTTGACAAGTCTTAGAAGTCAGTATTTGGTACTCTAACCATGCTATGTTCAACAAGAGACTGTCACTTCTAGCTCTAAGGAGAACCAACAGGAGGTCAACATCCTGGCCTTCCTAGGAGTCAAGCACTCTCATGCGGACGGTGGAAACCTGCTGCCTGCTGGCTTAGAAACTGAAGGCCACAGTCCAGACTGTGAGGTGTTTGTTCTGCTGACAGATGGAGATTTCTGGGTTTACAGAGCACAGGGAACATACAGTCATGATGGAGGCAGCTCAGACACCTCAGGAGGCAAAGACAGGCAGATCTCTGTAAGCCTGGCCTTCCTGGAATTCTCTTGGTAGATCAGGCTGGCCTCAAACTTACAGAGATCTGCCTGCCTCTGTCTCCCAAGTGCTGGGTTTAAAAGTGTGTGCCACCACACCCAACTACACTATTTTTTAAAAGAACTTTCTCTCCTTTTTATTTTCTCTCCCAAGCCCATGTATATTTTTAAACACACTGTAAATCGTTCAGAGGTTTTTCAGTCATCTGAATCTCTCTTTACTGTACATCTCTATCTTTTCCTTGCCACATGAGTCCTTAATCTGCTAAGTGATATAGCTAGGAGTGAAGCTGCGGCTTTTGAGCTGGCTCCACCCCATTCCTTAGCTTTTCTAGAGTCTGGCTTCATGGCAGAGGTACAGGTAGGAGCTATGTTTATTGCCACAGCTCTGTAGAGTTTCTAGGTCCATGCCAACACTAAGAAGCATGCTTCCGGCTACTCATAAACACCATTTAAGTGTTTGGTGGCAGGGCCTCTTAAAAGAACTGCAAGGATTTTGCTGCTGACACTGAGTCACGAAGGCTTTCTTAAAGGAGCCTCTGTTTGCCACCAGCAAACTGAGACTACCAGAGTAAAGATGGTTACCAAGAAGCTGCACTTGACTCTGTTCTTGCCTGTCTAGAAGTCTTTTATTTTTAATCTTTCTCAGGCTTTATGTGGAAATTCTTGCCAAACATTTGGGTACCATTTGTAGACAGAAGTTTCTCTTCTGCCCAGTCCCACAGCCATTCAGTCCCAAATAAACACACAGAGGCTTATACTAATTATAAACTGTTTGGTCTATTGTTCAGACTCATTATTAACTACCTCTTATAACTTAAATTAACCGATAATTCTTATGTGTTTAGCCACGTGGCTTAGTACCTTTTCTCAGTAAGGCATTCTGGGTGATGACTATATCTCTGCCTTTCTTCATTTTATCCCCATGGGCTCCAAAGTTTTCTGGACCAGGTCTCATGGCTGGGACTCAATGTCTCTGTACAAAAGGTAAACAAGAATATCAGTCACATGTTCACTAGTCTCTTCACCACCACAAAGACAGAGGAACTGAACCATTACTGCTTAGCCCATACTTGACTTCTAAAGGGTGACCTTTTTTACTTAGTTATTACTATGGTTTCATAGTGGACCTACACCCTATTAGTGATTGTTTTCTCAAGGAATATTCTCCTGTTAGAGGAATATGGGGGATTGAGCCCGGTATCCCCAATGCAAGTCTATCATACAAAAGATTACCCCAACCTTACTACACCATACTCCATCTTGAACACTGCAAACATTTCTACTGAAAGATTAAGTGAGAAAAAAAAACCAACCAGTGTCCTAATCACAGATGCAGAAATCCTAATGCAAAAATACAGGAAACATGAAAAATGAAAGCAGTATGCCTGCCCAAAACTTACTACTCTCTCAGTAATGGCTTCCAATGTCAGTAAATTAGGTGAAGTCCTAGGCAAAGAATTCAAAAGAATGATCCTAAGTGTGTTCAGAAAAAAACAAAGAGGATACAAATAACCTGTAGAGTCACAAGAGAACATACAATGACAACAAAGATAAAACCAGATGAAATAAAAATATCTTTGTACCAAATATGAAAGTTGAATTCAAGGAAGAGATATAAATAATAAAATATTAACTGAACAACTAAAAATGAAAAGGATAATGAATCAAATGAAAGTCTCTATAGAAAGTCTCATCAATAGATGAAGGTATGGTTAGAATATCAGGGCCTGAAACAAGCAAGGTAAAGAAATTGGAAGATTCAAACAATGACAAAGATAAATTAATAAAGAGTATAAACAGAACACTAAAGATCTATGGGACATTGCAAAAAGACTAAGTCTATGAATCAGAGCAAAAAATGAGTTTCATGCTAAAGGCAAAGATAGCACTTTTATAAGATCATAGCACAGAATTTCCCAAATCCAGGTAAACAGATGCCCGTCCTGATAAAGATGCACCCAGAACACCAAAAAATAATCTCTCCACACTGTTTTCTAGTTTAAAACACTAAATATACAGAAAAATAAGGCATATTGAAACACAAAGTAACACATAAGACTCACAAGAATAGCATCAACTTTCTAAAAAATAAAAAAAGCTGGTCAATACCAACACAGCTTGGAATAATGTATTTCAGTCTTTGAAAGGTAATAACTGCCAACACCGCCTACTGTTTGCCATACTAGAAGGAGAAAGAAAAATTTCCCATTATAAAAGCAAGCGAAAGGAATTTAAATTCTAAATTTTTATACTGAAGAAAAAGACCATTATATCCATGAGGCTTCAGGGAAGAATAAACCACAAAATGGCATTAGTTAAGCAAATGAGGAATAAGAAAACCCTAAGCAGCAAGAAATAAATTAACCAAATAATATAATTAGTACATATCATTCAATAATAATAACACCAGGGCTGGGAAAGAGCTCAGTCAGTAAAGTATTTGGAATGGAAGCATGAAAGTTTGAGTTCCCCAGTACTAGCATAAAAAGCTGTGTATTGCAGTGCATGTTCTAGCACTGTGGAAAACAGACAGAAGGATCCATAGTGATTGGTGACCAACCTGTCTAACAAAATTGATAAGCTTCAGGTGGAAAATGATAGAATAAGACAACCAATCTCAACCTCAAACCTCTATACATCATAGGTCAAATGCATGTAGCAGATATCTATTGGAAATTATACCTAAGCACTGCAGAATATACATTCTTTTGAGCAGCCATTGCAACATTCTATAAATAGATTATATAACAGTACACAAGGGAAGTTTTAGGAAATACGAGGAAACGGCATATTTGTGAAGATTGAACAACACATACTGAATGGTGGATAATTTCATTAAAGAAATTAAGAAGGAAAATTTAAAAGTCCTAGAATGAAGAAGGACACTTAAAAAAATCCCACACTAGCTTAGAATTGACAATAATAGATGGTATTTTATTTAGGGGTAGACTCACAAATCACAATTCTCTGCTGGAACGGAGAACAGCTACCGGATCCCGCAGCTGGAAAAGAGAGCAGACGTACGCTTTACATCAGCAAAAATAGTATAAGAGGCCACATCCAAGTGGGCGGGTAACTTAAAGGCTACCAGCTGTAGGATTTCCTATAACACTAGAATTAAATGAAAATGAAACACTATATGTAAGATAAGACAAACAATTTAAATAGATCTATACAAAGCAATGGAATTGAAGCAGTAGTAAAAAATCTTCCAATTATTATCATAGCTCTTGTTTGACCATCAGAATTAGATGGTACTGATGTCATTGCACACTTTGATTGCAAAAATCAGACTGGAACTTAGCTGGAAGATTCATCCGTGCTGACTAGAAGTGACTTTGCAAGCTGCCAAGGTGGGAGAAAGTTAAAAAAAAGGCCCTACTAAACTGCGAACTGCAATACCAATCTGCCTAGCATGCTGTACCTACTTGTGAAACAGTGGCTTGGCTATTACGGGGGTAACGAACAACTTTCGTGAATTTCCCACAAAAATAAAAAGGCATTAAAGTAAGAAGGGTACTTCCTAGAAAGAAGAGGTTAAGTGGTATGGGGAAAAGGATAATGGAGGAATTATTAAAGGGGGAATTAAGATTAAACTATATTATACATATTCACATATACTTTCACACATGTATATACATATGAAAGTATGAAAGAATAAATAAAAATTAAAATAATAAAAAGAGAGAAGACCGTGGTGATTCATTCTTTTAATTCCACCATGTAGGAGACACAGGCAAGCAGATGTGTGATTTTCAAGTCAGTTTGTTCTATATAACAAGGTCAGTCATCGTTACACTGTGAGATTCTGACTCAAAAAAAGGTCAGATCAACATGAATTCACTGTCGAATTGTGTCAGATCTTTACCAAATTATTAACGTCAATGCTTCACAAACTATTTCTAAGTTGAGAAGAAAGAAATGTTACCAAATGCCTTTAAAATGAAATCAGTACTGCCCTGATACCAAAATTATATGGAGAAAGACACAAGAGAACATTGCAGACTGGTTACCTTGAAGAACATATATGAAAAGATTCTCAATAAAATATTTGAAAAGAGAATTCAAGATCATAAAAAGTATTCACTATGATAAATTTGGTTCATTCTAGATTCAACATACACAAATCAATGAGTAATGCAAGATATAAATAGACTCAGGATAGAAATCACATGATCATCTCAATATCAGTCATCACCAGAATGCAAAAAGACTGGACAAAATCCAACGTTCTTTCAAGACAAAATCCCTAAAGAAATTAAGAATAAAAGAATATCTACTTTTTCAACTTTTATCCAATATTGTTCTTAAAGTCTTGGCTAAAACAGTAAAACAAGAGAAATAAATAGCATGGAACAAAGGGAAAAGAAAGAATTCAAAGTATTCATAGTTGCAGAGAACATAATTCTACAAGTAAGCCCAAGACTTCCTCAGAAAACCTTTAAGTCTAACAAACGCTTCCAGTAAACTGTAAACTGGCAAGATGTACTATTAATACGTAAGAATCACTAGTCTTCCTATGCACCAATAACAAACCTGCTAACAAAGAAACAAGTGAAGCAGTTCCATTCACAAGAATCTCGGAAAAAATAAATAGCATGGGACTACAGAGATAGCTTAGTGGATAAAGCATTTGTCGTGCATTTGTGAGAACCTGAGTTCAAATCCCCAGAACCCACATAAAGCCAGGCACAGCAGCACAAGCTCTAATCTTAATGCTCCTACAGTGAGATAGGAGGTGGAAATATGAGGATCCTTAGAAGTTTGCAGACCAGCATAGCTAGGCATATACATCATCAAACTTCGGAGGTCCTGCCTCCAGCAAGACAGAAGGTAAGGACCTACACCAGAAGCTGTCCTCTGAATTCCATGTGGGCTGTGGTATGCATACACACACATTCATAGGCAAAAGTAAAAGCACAAATACTCACACAGATACAAATACAACCACAATATGCATACATACACACATACACAGAGAGAGAGCGATTTTATTTTTTTAAAAAAGTAAAACACTAAAATAATATATTGGATTAAAGACATGACTTAGTAGATAAGATGATTGCAAAAATGAGGGTTAACTTAATTTGTCAACCCTGATGAGATATAGAGTAACCTGGGAGCTGGATCTCTAGATATGCCCAAAGGAATATTATCTTGATTAGATTATTAAAGTGTAAAGGCCTGCCTACTGTGACTGGAGCCATCCCCTGGAGTGGGATCCTAGACTATGTAAGAAAGAGAAAGTGAGGTGAGCACAAGTATTCATAATCCTTCACTTTCCACATATGGATGCGACATGACCTCCTTCTCCGGCCATCGCAACTTTCCTATCCGCTGCCATGTCTTCTCCACCATGATGGATTGTATCCCTCTGGAGCCATAAGCTAAAACACCCTCTTCCACTTCATGCTGTTTTGGTCAAGTTATTTTCTCCCAACAATGAGAAGTAACTAAGACAATAGGAGCAAGAAAAGGCTGGGGGTCCAGTGCCAGACAGAAGGGGGGCTTAGTTCAGGGCAAGGGATTTCACACAGTTCTGATAACTTTGCAGAGACTGAAGTAGAAGTGATGAAGAATTAGTGATGGACGGAACAACACCTTGACCAGGACCTCTCAGGGATGCGTACCTCTTTTACTGTAACTATTGAAACCCAAACCTGGTGTCAGGACACTGAAGATGTTCAGTTGACCTATTGTGAATATATGCCTGAGATTAGCTTCTCTGGGCTCCCTGGGCTCAGGTTAAGACCCTAGTAACACTAATAGCCAGTGTTAGTACTAGTTAGCATTAATATTTATGACTACATGAAAAGAACAAGATTCATTTCTCTCATTCCAGCCCCAAATCAACTCCAAATGGGTAAGAGACCTTAACTTAAGACCCACACCCCTGAAGCTGAGATAAAAGGAAGAAAGCTACTTCACTACACAGGCAGGAATTTCCTGACTAGAAAACAATTGATAAGGGAGATGTCATGAAATTTAAAAAACGTTTATACAACAAAATAACAGTTAATTAGACCCAAGAGATGGCCTAGTGGGTAATTTTGCCTTCTGGCAAACCTTATGAACTGGGTGCCATACCTGGGACTCACATGGTGAAAAAGAGTTGTCCCCTGACCCCCACATATATGCACCATGGCACATGAGAACACATGTACCCAAAATAAAGAAAAAGATATAAAATAAAGTTGTTTTTTTTTAAAAAATTAAATTATGTATTACAGTAGGAAAACAGCTTATAAGACCCTCCTACCCCACCAGAGGCCAGGCCAGTCTCCTGAACCCCAGGTAAGATCACCCCTCTACCCTGCCCATGCCTGCCCAGCATAACCCAAACTACCCCTCCTCTTCTTGTTAAGTATATTTCAGCTCACACCCCTGGAAAAGCCTCCTACTTCACCAAAGGCCAGGCCAACAGAATAAACCCCAGAGACCAGACCAGCTCCCTGAAAACAAGACAGAAGCCTTCTACCTCACCAGAAGCCATACTAGTGTCCTGAACCCCAGAGAATGCCCAGCCAGATCAGAGGCCATAGACATCACCAGAACTCCAGCCCTTCACTTGGGAGGCAACCCTGCTGGACGGAAACCATCTGGGCCATGAGAAGTACAGGCCACAACTCTAGAAGAGACCATCTACTCAACCTTAAGCCTCTCCTGTGGCTACATTCCAACATAACTGTACAAGAAAATTACCTTAAAACCAACTTTATGAAGATGATAGAGGTCCGTAAAGAGGAAATGAATGTTTTAAAGAAATGGAGAAAAAAATAAAAAATTTAAAGAAATCAATAAATCCCTTAAATAATGTCAACAAGACCAAGAACAAAAAAGCAAATGATTGAAGAAAATGAATAAAACTGCCTAAAATCTTAAAATGGAAATGAAAGCAATAAGGAAAGCACAAACAGGAAATTTTGGAAATGGAAAATTAAGGTAAGCGAGCAAGCATCGAACATGCATTTCAGTAAGTGATGTAGTGACTGCAGGCATCACAGAATAGAAGAGATGGAAGAGAGAACCTCAGGCATTGAAGAAACAATAGAAGAGATAAATATATCAGTCAAAGAAATATTAAATCCAAAGAATTCCTTACACAAAACATCCAGGAAATCTGGGACACTATGAAAATACCAAACCTAAGAATAATAGGAATAAAAAGATTCTCAATTCAAAGTCCCAGAATATTAACAAAATTATACAAGAAAAATTTCCTAACACAAGGAAACATGCCTATAAAAAACATGCAGAACACCAAATAGATTGGACCAGAAAAGGAAGTCCCTTATCATATAATAGTCAAAACACTAGATACACAGAACAAAGAAGAAATATTAAAACCTGCAAGAGAAAAAGGCCAAGTAACGTATAAAGACAGATCTATTAGAATCACACCCAACTTTTCAATGGAATCTCTAAAAGCTGAAAAGGGCCTGGACAGATGTCTTATAGATTCTAAAAGATCACAGATGCCAGCCCAGACTTTTATACTGAACAAAACTGTCAATCACCATAGATGGAGAAAAGAAGATATTCCATGATAAAGTCAAATTAAAGACATTTTTTTCTTTTTTGTTTTATTTTGTTTTGTTTTTGTAAGTCCTGGAACTTGCTCTGTAGCCAAGACTTAACTTGAACTCAGAGATCCACTAGCATCTACCTCCCAAGCGCTGAGATTAAAGGCATGTGCCACCACCACTCAGCAATAAAGCCAAATTTAAACGATAGCTATTTACAAATCCAGCACTACAGAAGATACTAGAAGGAAATCTCCAACTCAAGGAGGTTAACTACACTCACGAAAACACAGGCAAAGATAAACTCACACAAGCATAATCCAATCAAGAAACACACACACACACACACACACACACACACACACATCACCACTAACAACAAAGTAACAGAGGTTAGTGATCATTGATCATTACTGTTTCTCAATATCAATGGACTCAATTCTCCCAAAAAAATTACATGGATTAGTTGGGCAGTGGTGGTACAGGTACTTAGCACTTGGGCGGCAGAGGTAGGCATATCTCGGTGAGTTCAAGGCCAGCCTGGTCTACAAGAGCTAGTTCCAGGATAGGCTCCAAAGCTACAGTGAAACCCTGTCTCAAAAAAAAAAAAAAAAACAAAAACCTCTTTTATATAGATTAGCAGAATGGACATGCAACAAGATCCATCCTTCTGTTCCATATAAGAAATATACTTCAAGGATAAACATTATCTCAGAGTAAAAGGTTGGGAAAGGATTTTCCAAGCAAATAGGCCCAAGAAGCAAGCTGATGTAGCTATTCTAACAAAATAGAAATCAAACCAAAATTAATCAAAAGAGATAGGAAAGGACACTTCATACTCACCAAAGGAAAAATCCACTAAGATGACATTTCAATTCTCATCATCTATACCCTGAACCCAAAGGCACCCACATTTGAAAAAAACATCATAACTAAATCTGAAATCTCACATTGACCTTTATACATTAATAGTGGGATACTGCAATACCCAACTATTACCAATGGACATATGGTCCAGACAAAAATTAAACAGAAAAATAATGGGGTAAACAGATGTTATGAACCAAATGGACCTAACCAATAACGAGACAATATCTCACCTGAAGACAAAAGAATATGCCTTTTTCTAAGCACCTCAGGGAACTTTCTCCAAAATTCACCACATATTCAATCACAAAGCAAGTCTCAACAAATATAAGAAAATTGAAATAACCACTGCATCCTATAAGATAAGCACAGACTAAAGCTGCATTTCATAAACAAGAGAAAGCCTACAAACTCATGGAAACTGAATGATTCCATACTGAATGATTACTGGGTAAAGACATAAATAAAGAAATCAAGACTTCCTAGAATTCAATGAAAATGAAGGCACACTGTACCCAAACTTATGGAATGCAATGAAAGCCATGCTAAAAGGAAAGTTAATAAATAGCACTAAGTACATTCCTAAAGAAATTAGAGAGATCTTCTATTAGCAATTTAACAGCACACCTGAAAGTTCGAGAAGAAAAGGAAGCAAAAGCACCCAAGAGGAGTAGACAGCAGGTAATACTCCAAAATCAAGACAAAGAAAACAATACAAAGAATCAATGAAACAAGAAGTTGGCTTTTTGAGAAAATCAATATGATAGAAGAACTGTATCCAAACTAACTAAAAGGATGAGAGAGAATATCCAATTTAACAAAATCAGAAATGAAAAAGAAGGATTCCGAGGAAATCCAGAGAAACATTAGGTCACACTTCAAAAATCTATACTCCACAAAATTGGGAAATCTAAAAGAAATGGAAAATTTTCTCTTTAGATACCACTTGACAATGTTAAATTAAGATCAGATAGACAATTAAAATGAACCTATAACCCCTAAGGAAATAGAATAAGTAATTTAAAGTCTCCCAACCAAAAACAAACAAAAAAACAGGACCAGATGATTTTAGTACAGAATTCTACCACACCTTCAAAGAAGAGCTAATATCAATCCTCCTCAAATTAGAACATTGCCAAGGTTCATTTTATGAAGCCATACTCACCCTGATACCCAAACCACACAAAGACTACACAAAGAAATGAATTACAGATCAGTTTACCTCATGTACTTTGATATAAAAATACTCAATAAACCTAATCCAGGAACACAACAAAAAGATCATATACCATGATCAAGTAGATCCCAGAGATGCAGTGCTAGTTTGACTTATGAAAGTCTGTCAATGTAATCCCCTATATAAACAAACTTAAAGAAAAAAACCCATGTGATCATCTAATTCAATGCTGGGAAAGCCTTTAACAAAATTCATCAACCCTTCATGAAAAATGTCTCGGAGAGATCAGGGATACAAGGAACATACCTACACATACAACAAGCCCATAGCCAACATTAAACTAAATGAAGAGACACTCAAATCAATTCCACTAAAATCAGGAACAAGACAAGGCTGTCCACTCTCTCCATAGTTATTCAATATAGTACTTTAACTTCTAACTAGAGCAATAAGACAACTGGAGAAGATCAAGGGAATATAAATTAGAAAGGGTGCAGTCAAGATATCTTTATATGAAAATGAGATGATAGTATACTTACGTGTCTCCAAAACTTCTGCCAAGAAATTCCTACAGCTGATAAACACCTCCAGCAAAGTGGCTTCCTACAAGATTAGCTAAAAATTAGTCAAACAAACAAAAATTTAATAATCCTTTATACAAACCATAAAAGGATGGAGAAAGAAATCAGGTAAACAACATATTTCAGAATGGCCACAAGAAATATAAAATGAAATATATTGATGTCACTCTAATGAAGCAAGTAAAGACCTGCATGACAAGAATTTCTACTCTTTGAAGAAAAAAATTGAAGAAGATAGCAGAAGATGGAAAGTGGTCCGATGCTCGTGAATCAGTAGGACTAACGTAGAAAGAATGGCCTTCTTAAAATTACAGCCTACAGAATGAGAAAAGATTTTAACCAGCCCCACATCTGACAGAGGGCTGATCTCCAAAATATATAAAGAACTCAAGAAACTAGACATCAAAATTCCAAAAAATCAATTAAAAGATGGGGTACAGATATAAACAAAGAATTCGCAACAGAAGAATCTCAAATGGCAAAAAGACATTTAAGGAATTGCTCAACACACTTAGACAGCAGGGAAATGCATATCAAAATGACTCTGAGGAACCATCTAAACATGTCAGCATGCCTAAGATCAAAAACCCTGAGGATAGCCTATGCTGGAGAGGATGTGGAATAAGGGAAACACTTCACTGTTGATAGGAGTGCAAAGTGGCACTGCCACTTTGAAAACCATTTTGGCAATTTCTCAGAAAATTGGGAATCAATCTACCTCAAGATTCAGCAATACCACTCTTGGGCATATACCCAAAGATGTTCAATCCTTTGGATATATGCCCCAAATCCACAGAGACACTTGCTCAACTATGCTTATAGCAGCATTATTCATAATAGCCAAAACCTGGAAACAACCTAGAATCCCCTCAACTGAAGAATAGATAAAGAAAATGTGGTACATTTACACAATGGAGTACTACTCAGCTGTAAAAAAAAGCAATGGCATCATGAAATTTGTAGACCAATGGATGGAACTAGAAAAACAATCATCCTGGGTGAGATGACCCAGACCCAGACCCAGAAAGACAAACATCATATGTACTCACTCATAAGTGAATACTAGATGTAAAGCAAAGGATAGTCATACCACAATCCACAGCTCCAGAAAAGCTAGGTAACAAGGAGGGCCCTAGGAGAGACACATGAATTGCCCTGGGAAGGGGAGATAGATAAGATCACCTGGGTAAACTGGGGGTGGGCAGGGGAGATAGAGGGGAGGGGATGGGAAATGAGAACATGAGGGAATTGAATGGTCATGTTTGAAGGGGGAGACAGAGTGGGAGATCAATGTCTTGATAGAGGAAGCTATTATGAGGTTAGGGATAAACCTGATGCTAGGGAAATTCCCAGGAATCCACAAGGATGACACCAGCTAAGACTCCTAGCAATAGTAAAGAAGGTGCCTGACCTGACTTTCCCCTGTAATCAGATTGATGACTACCCTGTCATCATAGAATCTTCATCCAGTAACTAATGGAAGTAGATGCATAGATCCACATCCAAGCACCATGCCAAGCTCCTGGAGTTCAGTAAAAGAAAGGAAGAAAAGATTATATGGGGAAAGGGGGTCAAGATCAAATGGGAAAACCCGCAAAGATAGCTGACCCAAGCTGTGAGAGCTCGTGGACTCCGGACTGACAGTTGGGAGCCTGCAAGGGATCCAACTAGGCTCTCTGCACATGGGTGACAGTTGTGTAGCTTGGTCTGTTTGTAGGATCCCTATCAGCGGGACCAGGATCTGTCCCTGGTGCATGAGTTAACTTTCTGGTGCCCATTTCCTATAGTGGGATGCCTAGTTCAGCCTCAGTGGAGGGAGGGAGGACTTGGTCCTGCTTCATTTAAATGTATTACACTTTGTTGACAGGATGTCTTACCCTTTCTAAGGAATGGATGGGGTGGGTTAAGGGGCTGTGGGAGGAGCAGAAGGAGAGGAAAGAGGGAATTGTGGTTGGTATATAAAATAAATGAAAAAATGACTGTCTTACCAAAAGCAATCTATAGATTCAAGGTACTCCCATCAAAATCCCAAGACAATTTTTTACAGACCTTGAAAAAAACAACACTCAGCTTCATGTGGGAAAGCATGTGGGGAGCCCACAAGTATTATACAGTAAATGTATAGCTTACATATACTAATCCACAGGAGTGTGGACACTCCACAAGGAGAACATGTTTCAGCAGAGCTGCAGGAACACTTGTCTTTTGGATAAGTCACTGTCAACTCTGTAGAAATCTTGTGAAATCATGGCATTTCTCCCTCTATAATATTCCAGCAGTGTATGAACCTGACTTTTCCTGTAGGGCAACAGGATACCTTCCCCACACCATGAAGCCATGGTGTAAAAGCTTTTTACACACTCAGTCAAGCCTTTGTCTTCATAGCCAAAATCTACATAAAACTAGTCCCCCACAACTGTCTTAAGTGACAGGATATATCAACAATGAAGGAGCCCATATATTTGCTCTAGCAGAAGACTCAGGAAGGTGTAATTTACTGGCCCTTTGCTCTAACCTAACAAGCTATTAATATTCTGTATTTTCCTTTTACCTAGGTTTCACTTTACATAAGATCATAGCCCAGGAAACTAATTTTTTTTTACCTTTACCCCTAGAGATATAGGAAAAAGGCTCTAGTCTCTAAATCAGCTTCAGAGAAATCAATTCTCACTTGGGTACTGTCAGGTACCCTGCTGGAGTCAAAAGCAAATTCCCCAAAAGAGATTCCTTTTAACTAAACCAACTATAGATACCTTGTCTTCCTCCCAGGCCCTTACTAGGGCTACCAATGCTGTGTTCCTAACCACAGCAGAGCTTCATAGCCATGCCCTCTCTGAGATGTAGGTGACTCCTTGTCAGAGCCACAGGTTTTTGTGACTTTGTGAAAATGCATGTTTGACACTATTGTTACCACTTATGAGATTGCTAGCTTGTCTGTATGCCTATATAAACTGAAATCTTTGTCTAGAATGGCTCTCTTTTCCCTTCTTCCCTTCTTATTCCCCTCAGTCCTCCAAAGAATAAAGAAACATGCAGGAAGAATGTGCTCGAGTCAGTCAGTTTTGCTGTGGGAGCACAGTCTGCTCCTTTGGCCAATAGCATTTAAGATACCAGCCCACTTGGGCATGGTCTCTTATACTGTAAAAACAGCTGTAAAGCCTGCGCTCCCTCTCTTGCTTCTGGCTCTCACTTCTGGCTGCTAGACTCTACACCTGTTCATGCAGAGGACTATTATCTACGACAGTGATCTGTAAGTTTCCCTTAAAAAAATAACCCTTTATTATTCATAATTCTGAACTGGTGTGGGATTATTTTGTGACTTCCGCCATCACAGTTTGTTCTACCTTTTAGATTCCTTTCCCCAGCCAGTTTTCGCCTGCCATAGAGCTTCTTAGCTGGACCCTGTGGGAGTGTTGAGGCTGATACTCAAGGACCCTGATAAAAACAAAAAACCCAGGATAGCTAAAACAATCCTGTACAATAAAAAGAAAAGAAAAGAAAATTTCTGGAGGCATCATCATCCCTGATTTCAAGCTCTACTACAGATCTATAGCCATAGAAACCACATAATATTGGCTTAAAAACAGATGAGTAGATCAATGGAATCAAACTGAAGACCCGCACACCTATGGACACCTGATTTTCAACAAAGAAGCCAAAATTAGACAGTGGGAGGAAAAAAGGATCTTCAGCAAATGGTGCTGGTCTGGCTGTCAGCATGTAGAAAAATGCAAATAAATTCTTATCTAGTGCCCTGTACAAAACTCAAAAGTGCAAGCGGATCAAAGACCTCAACATAATCCAGACATTGAACCTGATAGAAGAGAAAATGGGAAATAACCTTGGAGGCATTGACACAAGAGATAATTTCCTGAACAGAACACCAATGTGCAGGCACTGAGATTGACAGTTAATAAATGGGACCCCAGGAAACCAAAAAACTGCAAGGCAAAAGCCCACCATCAACAGGACAAAAAGTCAGTCTACAGAATGGGAATAGATGTTTACCAACTCTACATCTGACAGAGGGTTGATTTCCAAAACATATAAAGAACTTAAGAAACAAGACAGCAATAAACCAAATAATCCAGTTTAAAATGGGGTACAGATCTAAAAAGAATTCTCAGTGGAGGAATCTCAAGTGGCTGAGAAATGCTTAAAGAATTGTTCAACATCTTCATTTCCTCAGGGAAATGTAAATCAAAATGACTTTGAGATTCTATCTTCCACCTGTCAGAATGACTAAGATCAGAAATAAAAGAAAATATGGTACATCTACACAATGGGGTATCGCTCAGGTGTTAAACAATGCCATCATAAAACTTGCAGGTAAATGGATGGAACTTGAAAAAATCATCCTGAGTTAGGCAACCCAGACCCTGAAAGACAAACATGAGCATGCTCTCACTCATAAGTGGATAGTAACTGTATAGTAAAAGATAACCATACTACAATACACAGGCCCAGAGAAGCTAAGTAACTAGAGGGGCTCAAGTGGGGATGCTTGGATCTCCCTGGGGAAGGAAAATAGAATAAGTTTTAAGAGTGGACTTGGGGGAGGGAATGGGAAGAGGAGGGGTTGAGGGGTAGAGATGGGCAGTACTAAAAGAGACAACTAGAAAAGAGAGGTGGTTGTGCAATGGGAATCCCCAGGGATCTACAAGGGTGACTTTATCTGAGACTCCAACAATAGGAGATATACAACCGGAATTGGCCATGTCCTGTGAAAAGGCAAGACTTCCAGTGGATGGGCTCATGCACCCACCCAGTCACATAACCTTCAACCTACAATTTGTGCTGCCTACAAGATGTGCTGGGATTGAGGTGGTACCGCAATTGTGGGAGTGGCTAACCTATGACTGGTCCAGCCTGAGACCCACACCAGGAGAGGGAGCCCACCCCTGACAGTGTCTGGAACACCAGGACCCTGAGGCTGGATAGCCCAGAGATCTAAGATAGGATGAAACATGACTGGGGAAAAGAAGTCAACGTAATGATGCCTAATAGCATCCTGCTATAGATTGGAGTCTAATTCAATTGTCATCAGAGAGGCTTCATCCAGCAACTGATGGAAACAGATGCAGAGACCCACAGTCAAACACTAGACAGATCTCAGGGAAATCCTGCAGAAGCAGGAGAGGAATTATTGTGTAAGCCGTAGATAAGGGTCAAGGACATCACAGGAAAATCCACAGAATCAAATAACCTGGGCACATAGGAGCCCACAGAGACAGAACCGACAACGAGGAAGCCTGCATGGGACTAATGTAGACCTGCTGCATGTATGTTACAGTTGTGTAGCTTGGTCTTCTTATAGGATTTCTGAGAGTGGGAGTAGGGGCTATCTCTGATTCTGTTTTTAGCTTTTGGGAACCTTTTCCTCATACCTTGCTGGGTTACCTTGTCCAGCCTTAATACATGGAGAGGTACTTAGTCTTACTGCAACTTGACATGCCATGTTTGATATCCAGAGGAGGCCTGCCCTGTTCTGAATAGTAATGGAGAAAAAGTGTGTTGGCAGGGAACAGAGAGGAGGTTGGGGGATACTAGGAGGAGCAGAGGGAGGGCAAATTGTGATCAAGATGTAAAAACAGCCTACAAAAATGTTAGATGATGCTTTTGCTAGCTATACTTCAGATAGTGAATTAGCATCTAGAATACACACCTAAACAAGAAATGAAGTGACCCATTCAAGAAATGGGATAACGAAATTATCAGTTCTGAAAAGATGAAGCGCAGATGGCCAATAAACACAGGGAAAATGTCCAGGCTCAAACCCAGCATAGCGAAGTGAAAGGATGTGGAGATCCCACCTTACCAGTCTGAATCACAGCCATTAAAAACAAGTAGTCACAAGTGCTTTGAGGGCGTGATTTACACAACTAATGCCTATGTCAGTGAGCATGAAGGGCTTGGGTCAAATAAAACTTCTGTAACCAGATCAACCACAGGACCCAGCAATACCACTCAAGAGTATTGGCCCTCAAAGACTTAGGTCTATGTGTCCTAGAGACACTGATACGTCAGTTGTCAGTTTGCTACAGGACTGTTCATAACAGCCACAGAAAGAAAGAAAGAAAGAAAGAAAGAAAGAAAGAAAGAGAGAGAGAGAGAGAGAGAGAGAGAGAGAGAGAGAGAGGAGGGAGGGAGA
>NW_004949175.1:1268421-1293495 GCF_000317375.1 Microtus ochrogaster | reverse complement strand
GGGAGGGAGGGAGGGAGGGAAACAGACCAACCCAAGCTGGGCAGTGGTGGTGCACCCTTTTAATCCCAGCACTTGGGAAGCAGAGGTAGACAGATCTCTGTGAGTTTGAGACCAGCCTGATCTACAAGAGCTAGTTCCAGGACAGCTGGACTGTTATACAGAGAAACCCTCCTGTTTCAAAAAAATTAAAAAAGAAAAGAAAGGAAAAAAGAAACTCTCCCAGAGAGTAGGAGAAGATACATAGTGAAATTTCTCACCAATGAAGAACAAAGTTACGCACTTTGCAGGGAAATAGATATAACTAGAAATAATTACATTAAGAAGATTAAGCCATTCTCATAAAAATGAATATGCTTTCTCTTATTTATAGTTTCTAGATTTTTTGTAGATACATAAACTCATATATGTATATGACAACAACCTAGAAATGGAATTGTTTAGGTAAATAAAGGAGACTAACGGGGAGGGAGCAGGGTGGGAATAGCGGGAAGATGGGGCAACGTGTCAAATGTGCAGTATTAACTTGTAAGTACATGCGCCATGTACTAAGGAACATACAAAATGAAATTATTATCAAAAGTAAAAGCACCAATTGATTTTGCTTGTTAGTTTGGTTTTCATTTTTTATTTTAGTGTTGTTTGTTTGTTTTTTGAGACAAGGTGTGCATATATGCATACATGACAAGGTTTCTCTGTATAGCCCTGGATGTCCTGGAACTCACTATGTAGATCAGGCTGGCCTTGAACTCAGGTCTTTGCTTCCTGAGTGCTGGAATAAAGGGCATGTGACACCACCACTCCATTCCAATTAATTTTTGAAAAGAACTAAAGTCATGTTACCCACAGCTACACGCACTAATTTTCTTTGCCAAAATATTCCTATTAAAATTGTTTCAAGGAACTTTGAACAGCATACTTCATGTTTACACATAGGAACCACACTGAATTTTGGCTGTTTCTTGTTTTCTAAATTATGAAGGGGTGGGGAGACTCATATAGATATTCTGTTCCCTGCATCAGACTTTACTAGTATCTGTAGAATCAAACGCATGGCTTAAATAAAGTTCATTACATTATTTAGAGACCTCAATAGCCTTAAATCTTAGTTAGTAAAATATAAAACTTAGCCTGTTTATTACTACAGTGCATTCTGGATTTAAAATACACTTTCAATAAAAATTTAAATGAAGATTATTTTAAGGCCCAAATCCCAGGAAAACCCCAAGCCAGTAGCAAACAGGTTCTAAAGATATCAGGAAGGAAGGACATCTCTGAACTGTCACCTGGACAGGTGAGAACATATGAGTGACTATTTGGGTGTTAAATAAATGAAAAAGAAGCGATGACATTTTAAATGTTCACCTACTTAGAAACTTGCAGTTTCCTCAAGTAAAGACCTGACTATCAGCAGCATTGAGAAACGTTTCTGAGAAGCTTGAATAGATGGACTATGTATGCTAAAGCCCTAAGATGTCTCTACAAGTTGTCCCTTTATTTATCTGGTCCCTGCAACCATCCAGCTGTAGAGCAAGGAGGGTAAATTCTGGTTTACTACACGGACATGAACGAAACCTTGGCTCCTGAGGGCCACACACATGCATTCTTCCAAAGATAAGCTCCTTGCTTGGCTCTCTCAGTAAGGGCCTAAGTGGAAAGCTGTGCTGGAAGCCATAGGGACAGGCTAAGTGCTTGAATGGATGTCTCCTCTCACTAAGGACCTGAAAAGTTTGGGTATTTTTTTCCATAGGACCCCCCAACCCTACCCACACATCTTACTTTGCCAGTTCCTCTGCCCACATGGTGTCTTCTCCTGGCTTCTGTTCTCACTATTAGCATCATGCTAGAAATCCAAGGACCCGCCGCAAGAGGTAACCATGAAGGCAATATGGCCCAAGGTTCCAGCTTCCTTGTATCTGTCACAGAAGGGTTTCTGGTCAAACGGGTGCACTGTTCTCATCCCCTAGGCACATGGCCTCATTCCTTCTGGCATGGCATGCGCTCACAACAGTTATACCTTTCACCAAGCAAGCCATAAAGAGATCACAAGTTGACTCGGAAAATCCATACTACTCAATTATAAGATGCAAAGGGCAGATCAGTGGGAGTTCAGAGAGGCAGGGAGAAGAAGGTGATGGGATAACTATTATCACAGCCATGACACGAGCCATCAGTGTATCCTAGACCCATGTCACAGAGACTAAGAGCAATGGCGAATGCTCTGGAAGCCGCTGCCAGTGTTCATGTGTGCATGGGAGGGAAGGGACTCTCCATATTCAGTTCCCTCTAAGCCACATGCTCAGAAAAACAGAAAGACCAAGACCTCTGGTCCTCAGTGATGCGTATGGAACAGCTTGCATGCATGTGAACTTCACCGACACGCTCCTCGTGATGGTTCCCACAGCTCTCTTCCCACCACGCCATCCGCGTTCTCACCATCTTCCTACAGCTGACTGACTGTATTATTTGAAGCCTGAGTAAAATGGAAGCTTGTTTTCTAAGAATAATCTGGAACACGAAAAAGTTTCCATCACTTGTGGACAAGCACTTTCTGGGCTGGTCTCCACAGCTGCGCCTTCCAAGGCTTCAAGACTTCGGCTTCGTCATACAGTCAACAGAACCCAACCAACAAGAGGAAGCCAGCTCACCGGAGCTGAGCAGATCCGCCGGCCAGAGTTCCGGGTCCCACCTCTGAGATCACTAAATGTGACAATGTGAAGGAAGTGGTGACAGCCGTGCTGTAGCCCACCCTCTCAGGTGACCAGCTCCCACCTCCATCTCTCTGCCGCTGGCCTGCACCAGCAATGCTTTGCGCTCACCACAGACCAGGGCTCCGCGGCTCATGACTCATCTGGTTGATTTTATTGCTGCATCTTAGCCAGGTTTCCTTCCCTCAATTACTCAGCTGCTCCCTACTGAGTGAGGTCAGAGGAGGACTGCTTCCCACACTTAGCCATCCTGCGCCCGATCAATCCCAGCAGCCCTTTCATCATTCTCTATGGTGTTCCTCCCCTCTGGAAACCTCCTAGCTGTATTACACTCCTGCCCTCTGTCATTTCTTCTTGTTACTCTTCTAAAATTAGATATAGATTTATTCATTGTTTTATGTATATGAGTACTGTCCTTTCTTGTGTGCACGGGGTAAGGGCTTTGGATCTCCTGAAACAAGAATCGCAGGCTCTGTCAGTCACTTTGTGAGAGCTGGGAACTGAACCTGGGTCTTCACCCGTGCTAGTAACTGCTGCACCAGCTCTCCCGCGCCCCCCTTTTCCTTTTTAGAGTACTTTGAGATTCTGATGAAAGATGTGGAGGAGACCGCTCTCCACCCCACCCCCACCCCCAGTGATTGGTTGGACTGTACCGTTACCCTAGATCTCCCATGAAGCACGTTTTTCTAAACGTTTCCAGAGTTCCCGGCACAGGGGATGTCCACTGCTCATCGCTGTGGAGTCTCCCACCAGCGCCTCACTGTGGGTGTTTCTGGGCTCTTGGCAGGAAAGTAGTCAGGGTACACCCGCTGGGTGCCTGGCCCTCATTCTGTTAACCTTTTTCCTACCAGAACTGAAGTGGGGACAAATATCCAGAAAAAATAAGACTCATGGTTTGGGGAGAAGGGAGGGATTAGAAGCTGTGTAATTCAATCTAATATTTGAGGCTTGGCAAGGGCGCCTATGGGATTTCATGAAAACCCCTGAAACTTTTTCATTTCAGAGCAATTAAGTAGACCCCAGCGTCCTGGCTCCACTAAGCCGCCCAGCTCTGGGTTTTATTGGCTGTTTCCTTCCCCTTTGCCAGCACTAGCTCCCATCCTTGTACTTGAAATAAGAACCCCACACCGTTTTGGTACCACAGAGGCACCCACAAGCAAGTGTGGGCTATCCGGCAGGCCGGTGGGGCACATGTGGCCCCAGGGCCCCATAGGCACTGCTGTGTGTTCTAATCAGAAACATCCAGTGGTAATTTAATAGTTCCCACCAAGCAAAGACGAAAAGTGGCGCAGTTCTCCCCTGTACATACTTAACCCTTCGAGGAGGAAAGAAGGACCACAAGAAGAGGAAGTTCATCTTTATACTCGCTTTGCTTTTTGCTCTGAAGTATGTGAGAGTGGAGTATAGGCTTAGCAGCTTGCGGAGAGCGGGGGTGTCTATTCTGCCTGATAAGGAGATGGGCAGGAAGAGTCGCCGGCTCACACCAGCTGGGAAGGCCAGTCCTGCTAGGATACCATCTTCCAGTGCCAGCGTTCTGCATACAGAGTTGCACTGATCAGTGATGGATGGTTGAGGACTAAACCCTCATCTATCAACCTGACCTCTGAGTCATAGAGATCACATCTCTGCCCTGGACCACGGGCCTTGGGTTAGAGGAGTTAAGGCCTCTTCCCAGTTTCATCCTAACC
Source organism: Microtus ochrogaster (assembly GCF_000317375.1). Lineage (NCBI taxonomy): Eukaryota > Metazoa > Chordata > Mammalia > Rodentia > Cricetidae > Microtus > Microtus ochrogaster. The sequence goes on along the minus strand of NW_004949175.1, from coordinate 1,289,102 downwards.
TGAAAGTGAGTTTCAATGTGGCAAGCAAGAAAATTGGAAGCATGAGCTCTGGGGAATTTTGTCTTGCAATTTTATTTCAAACGAAATACATTTTGCTAGTATCGTTGATTGGAAACGCATTGTTCATTTTTTAGCTAGGGAAATGGTTCAGTCAGTAAAGTGCCTTCAATGAAACCATGAGGACTGGAGTTTGGATATTCAGAACTCATGTAAAAGGGGGGTGGGCACTGAGGCACCTGATTATTATCAATGCTCTGGGGCATCAACACTAGTGAGTCATTGATGTTCATTGGCTTGCTGGTCTATCTAAATCCATGGCTTCAAGATCATTGGGAGACTCTGTCTCCAAAAATAAAAGTGAACAGTCATTGAGAAAAGACCAACATGTGGGGCTGCTCGGTTCCCACAGTCATTAGGTCCCAAAGAAAATCACACAGAGAGTCTGCATTAATTATAAACTGACTGGCCCATTAGCTCAATCTTTGTATTAGCTCTTATGACTTATATTAACCCACTATTTTTATCTATGTTAGCCACATGGCTCGGTACCTTTTTCAGCAGGGCAGGTCACATCCTGCTTCTTTGGTAGTCTGGGCAGGACTGGGGAGAGAGTTTTCTTCTTCCCAGGATACTCCTGTTCTCACTGCCCCACCTCAACTTCCTGTCTGGTTGTCCCACCTATACATTCTGCCTGGCTAATGGCCAATCAGGTTTCATGTCTTCACATAAATTTTATACCTTAAAACACCATTTATCTAATGCATCAGTAAGTACAAGATGGGCGACCACTGAGAGCAGTCACTGTAAACTAAGTTTCTTTAAACAAAGGAATGGTAACAAGTTATACTGAAATCTGTTTTTCTTTTCTTTTCTCAGTCTGGTAGCAAGATGAACTGTGTCTAGACTTAGTATTGGCTCTGGGAGAGTGAGACCTGTGATCTGAATTTTACAGAGAACTGAGAAGGCAGCTGAAGCCTTAGTTGCTGCTTTTAAGCTGACGAAGCTACTAGTTGTCAAACATCATCAGAGTTCTAAGAGAAATAAACTTTACCAGAGTTAATTATTAAAGATGACAGAGACTTACTTGCTTGACTACCTAGACAGCCACCCTGGGGTGCTCCGTGATCACTGAGGGCAGAGGTTTCAGGGCAGCACCAGTCTCCTGCCAGACTTCAGAAGATCCGGGCCAGCCTACCTTTGCCTTAGGCAATTTGAGGCATCGTGTTCCCCAGTGCCCTGCTGTCCACAGTCTGAAGAGGGTCTTTGCAGCAGTTGAGGGAAAAACAGTTTTGCTCAGGGTCTAATGCTGCCACTTTAGAAGGCAGTTCTGGGTGGAGGTTCTGATGCTCCCCTCAGACTTCTTTGGGATGTTGCCAGGAGCTGACTTGTCTATTTAGAAAAGCCTTTTAATTAAACATTTTAAATGCCATATTCTGAAGATCTCTAAGCCCTTAAGGACTGTCTGCCCATTGGGTATATCTGCGTAGTTACTTGTTAGAAGCTAAACACTAAATCCTGACAATAGTGAAGGTCACACAGTAGGAGAGGGAATAATCTTCTAAGTTTAGTTTACGCTTGATTTAATTTAATTTTGCTTTGTTAGGTCACTTTGTAAACAGCTTACAGAAAAGACTAGATGATGTAACTCTCTAAGTTAGCTTTTGTTAATCTGAAATAGATCTATATAGCCTTATTTTTTATTTTACTTTTTTATGTCAAGAAAGTCTGCCACATCACTTGAGGTAGGACCAAGACCCTTCCTTACGTATTTAGGCTGAGCAAGGTATCCCTCCATAGGGAATGGGTTCCAAAAAACCATATAACCTTCAATTTTTATCACTATATATTTTAAAAAATATTTTAAAGCAGAATTGAATCACAAATACGGTATATTGTAACAGATATAAGCATGAATTTTTATCATCATCTAAAGTACATACCAATTTAAAATATTTGAGACTTGTTTTCTTAGTCTAGAAGGAGATACAATGAACAGAACTCACTAAGACTGTTTAAAAGAGACCATTGTGGCTGTTTAAAACATTTATTCCTAAACAAAGCCACATGTACACATACATGCAGTTGAATTTAGGTTACATACATACACACACAGTTAAAGCTAGTTTACCCATATAGAGTTAAATCCAAATCACATGTATACATGCATGCACATATATCTTTTTGCCCTTGCTAAAAATGTCAGTTGTCCACAGGGTCACCCTTAATAAAGATGGTGATTAGGTCATCTGATCCATCTGACTTGCCTTTACTAAAAATGGCAGTTAAGTATCTCTTTTAACCTTAAGCAAAATGGTAGCAGTCACGTGGTCACTCTTAGTAAAGGTGGTGGTTAGGTCATCTGACCTGCCCTTAGCCACGATGGTACCTGCCCACGTGTTGTAAGGTATTGACAGATCATGTGGTGCTTTTTAGAGCAGTTATACAGATTTTAAACCATACTCAATTAGCATACAGGCATGACAAACTGTCAGTTTTCTGGGGGTAGGGCTGGTGGTGTGCCTGGATGCATGAAATTGTTTGATTTCATGGGCTCCCAGATGGAGAAAAGCTGGCATCAGAATGAATTTCACTGGTCCCCTTATCTCAGATGGTGAGATTGAGACATTAAAGATATCACTGCTAAGACTTTATGAGTCTTTTGGTTTGGAATGAGAATCTTTTGTATATGAAAAGGACACAAATTCTAGGGACCCAGGGTGAAATGATATAGTATGAATGTATATCTTTCAAAAGATAATGCTTAAAACCCCAAAGTGGTAGTGTTAAGAAGTGGGGCCCTGAGGGAAACAAGTCATAAGGACCTCAATCTTTCTAGTGAAAGCTTCAGAGAGTTCACTTTGCTCTCTCATCTACATCTCTGCCATTTGACAATATGGAGTTTGTTCTATTCTGTCCCTCTACTCGCTCTATTATGTGGGAATGCAGCAACTGGTGATATAGATATGAATAATTTGCATTGGTATAGATTTTGCTTTATTGATAGAGATTTAAGGTCAATTTTGTTATATGTATATGTATTTCTGATCTTGATTAACTATTGTGATTGTGTAGTTCATTTAAAAATGTAATGAATATAGGTTGTTAATGGATAATCAATAATAATCAAGCTTGTAGTCATGTTAGTTAGATTTTCTAGATGTGCATAGATATATTTCAGATAGGCATTCCTCATATCTTTCAAAGACTACAGAATATGGCATTTTAAATGTTTTAATAACTTAGGGTTTTTTTTTTTCATGACAATGAGACACATCTGCTCCTGGCAGCACCAATCTACTTCGAGAGGAAGATGGGCATCGAAGAGGCTCTTTATGGAGTTGGTTAGCCATTTGGGCAAGAAACTGCTTTTGCCTGGACTATTGCATAAACTGAACACAGAGACCCCTCAGAGAGAGGACTGCTGAACTTGCCTAAAGGTGAGATGATCTTTCAGGGTTCCTGATTTATGAAAGTGTCTGCGAGACATTCTGCAGGACATAGCAGATAGTGACTGAACTGTCTTTGAAATTTCCTGTTTCATGGAAATGTCAGCTGGAAACTATGGGCCTGTAGGCTGAAGATGGATGCCCCAACTGTACAGAGGAACTTTGGGGACTGTCCGGGCAGCGAGATGTCTCTGTGATTTCTAGAGTTTTGTAAGTTGCTTACTTCTCATTTACTTAGGTAATATTATATCCTTCTGGAGTTTTTGATGGAGTTGAAGAATAGATAGATAGTTATAGTTGTTTTCCTTTGTTATGATAAAATATATATAAATATTGTAACTGAAATTTTACTTGATAACTGTTTTGTTATATGTAATTTTGCTATGTTAAAGTGAAAGCCTTTCCTTTTTGTTTAAACAGAAAAAGGGGAAATGATGTGGGAAGGTCATTTGTCAATCTGTTGTTTCATTGGTTAATCAATAAAGAAAACTGCTTGGTCTGATAGGTCAGAAAATTAGGTAGGTGGAGTAGACAGAACAGAATGCTGGGAAGAAGGGAAGTGAGCCAGACGCCATGCCTCTCCGCTCTGGATCAGATGCCATGGAGCCAGATGTGAAGAAGTTCCAGCCCAAGATGGACGCAGGTCAGACATGCTGAATCTTTCCGGGTAAGACACCACCTCTGGTGCTACACAGATTACTAAATATGGGTTAAGCAAGATATGAGAGTTAGCCAAGAAGAGGCTGAAACTAATGGGCCAGTCAGTGTTTAAAAGAATACAATTTGTGTGTTGTTATTTCGGGGCATAAGCTAGCCAGGCAGCCAGGAGCTGGGCGGGAATGCAGCCCACTGCTCCTTTTACAAACAGGTGTCAAATTAAAAACAGAGAGTAGCCATCACTATACTCCAGTGCTAGCCTCTTGATCTTGTGCTTCCAAATCTTCTGAACTCTGAAGAATTAAACTGTGCTTTATAGATTGCCTAGTCACAGGTATTTTGTAACAGCAGCATAATACACTAAGACATGGGATGTGCAGTGCAGTGACTGTCTCAGAAGCTCCATTTTAATGGGGCTATACAAGCAAAGGGAGCAACCTTGTTTTCTAAACCTCCTTACAGCAGAGTAACTAACGGTTGGAAAGCAGCCCTCAGATGCTTGGCCTCCAGCATCCAGCACCACTCACTATAGAACATGCCTAGGACACAATGGTCTGACCTCTGGAGCTGGCTGACTCCTGCTTTGTGAATGTGTGCTGAGCACACAACTGCAACTCTCTGGGCCTCAATGTAAGTACCTTTGGAAATAATGCTTTGCCGAAGCAATTAAAGCTGCATGAAGTTATCAGCCATGTCCCACCCAACAAAGTTAGCAGCCTTGTAGAGAGAGGCCCTCATTGAGAAAGTGGCCATGGAGTAGCCCTTCAGCATACCCCCCAATCCATAATCATCCTGATCTTTGAAAGTTTTCTGAATGTCTAGAACTCTGAGAAATGAACTGCTGCTGTTACAGCTGCCTGTAATAAGGTGGTGAAGATTAAATATAAACTGGAAACCCAACTACCACTCAGAAATTTCAGCTCCTTCCCAAACACATCACCTTGATCTTTATTTGACTTTTCTTTTGTAAATCACACTCCTGGAGGGACTTGAGATCACTGTTATGCATGAGAAAGCTCGGCATGCATGTATGGGATTGTGTAGCTTTGAGGTAAATACTGATCATTGGGAATCTCTTGAAATACAAATTCTTTCTTTTTCTCCAGCCAAATCCCATTCTCCTTTCATGGTCTCCTTTATGTTTTGATGTAGGAAATGACAGAAAGGAGGCTCTAGCTCTGTCAAGTCACTTCCCTTAGGCTGGAAGTCACAGTCAAGGAAAGCAAGAAAAATGCTCAATATCCAAGACCATGAGGAACCTGCCTAACTCCATTTTGAAGGCAGAAGACTTTATGCTGTATTTTTAAAAATAAGTTTCTATTTATTGTGAAAGTAGAGTTGCTCTCTGTTTCCCAGAACCTGACCTTCCCCAGCCATGACCTTGATTTGTTTTTGAGAATACCCTGACCCTCCCTGATCACAGGTGAGTGACCACATAATGTTTTTCTAAGATTTTTTGTATTTCCTTATTGTCCCATTTCTCCTATTGTCTGTAGAACTACTCATGATTTTACTCCTTAAAAGGCCCCAAGCGATGGATATGGGGCTTCTCTAACCTGACATAGGAGTCAATTGCTGGCCAGCTCTTGAGTATATCGCAATAAAAATCAAACTTGCTTCAAATTTGGCTCAAATTGTATGTAATAGTAATAGTAGTGTTATTCTCACCATTTGGGATTGACATTTTTTTCGAGGTGCCAGCAAGATTCAGACCACCCACCCAAATTCTAAATCCAGACCTTTGCTCTGGAACTCTGGGGGCTCAGGGGCTGCCTCAGGAGGCAAATGCCCCTTGAGATGTTACAAGGCACTGGGCTAGCAGGGTGAACGTTCATGCAGAGAAAAGCAGCAAGCTTCTACAGAGGACTTCTGGTGAATTAGTCTAGTGCTTTTTTTGTGGGATGCCTATCAGGGACATGGAGGGGTTCAATGGGACCCCAGTAGTCTCCTGTTTGGGGCAAAAAGCAAGACATTGCACCTCCCCGCTGAGGTTCTTGGTCTGGTTTTATGTCCTGTTTGTCTTGTTTTTGTCCATCTTACCTTGTCTTTGGATTCATTTTGCTGTCTTCTTTCTGCTTCTTGTAGCTTCTGTGTTAAGTGGTTTATTTTGGACTTGGGGCAACTGAACTAACAGATAATATAGATAATAAGACCAGCAAGCCTAACATTCCTTTAACCTGTTTCTAAAGAATTTTGATAAACCTTACCCCTATATTTAAGTGTTACCTCTGAACATTCTGTGACACTGGATGGCCCACATTCAGGGTTGACTGCTCACCTCCCAGGGTACTTCTGATTCTCAGATAGCCTGGTCCATGGTTAATATCACCCTCTGTAAGCCAGGCCACCCAGATCAGATTGGATACAATCTTGCCTTGGGCTGAAGCAACTTTCAGTCCAGCCCGCTGGATGTATGGTCTGCAATTGACAAGGTGGCCAAGACCTCATTGTAGGCAGACAAACATTTCAAGGGACTGAGGCAGAGACTAATGAGACCCCACTGGAGACAATTCTTTAGGAATCACAGGAGGAAGAATCCCTCCTCCCTCTGTAGAACCATCTTTACCCCCTTCTCTCCTCCTTAACTCAATCTCTGCCTTTGAGATCCCAGTCCCCACTACCAAAGCCTTACTCTGACCCCCTGCACTTACCCCATCCCACCATTTCTTTTCAGTTTCTATATATTGTCCCCCCTCCAAGCTCTAATCTACCTCCCCACCCATCTTTTCTCCTCCCTACACCCACTAGGAAGTTCCGAATGGCCCTTCCAACTTCTCCTCCAATTCTGGTTCTGAGGTGGCACCTCCTTCAGTCCCTGCTCCCCTATGGTGATTTCCTGACAATCACTACATGTATGTCCCTTTTTCCACCACAACAACCAGGAGAACCAGAACCCCCTTTCAGCCCTAGTACCAATTCCTTAATTTCTCTAATTGATTCTATCTTTTTCAATCATTTCCCCATGTGGGATGAATGTCAGCACATTCTCTGTACTCTCTTTACTACCAAAGGAAGAGAATGGATTCTCATGAAAGCAACTGAAGCACTCCCTGAAATAGCTTCAGTGGCTGATGACCAGAGAACAGAGGCATTTGGCTGTGTTCTGCAAAGAAAGAGACCCCAATGGGACTATAACACAGAGAAAGGTAGGAAGTCACTCAGTGAATACCACCAGGTTCTGCTAGAAAGAATGAAATGATCAGCCCGGAAGCCCATAAACTATCTAAGGTAACAGATGTGAAACAGGGCCCAGATGAATCACCTTCAGCTTTCCTAGAGCACCTCTTGAGTGCCTATTGGTTAGATACTCCTATAGAACCAGAGGACAATCTCAAAACAATTAACCAGACTTTTGTTACTCAGTCAAACCCTGGCACATAGATAGATAGATAGATAGATAGATAGATAGATAGATAGATAGATAGATACAAAAGATAAATGGGGTTGCAGGAATGAACAAAAAGGTAGGAGAGAAAATTACATGGCAGGTCAAGTGACCAGGTCTTAAATACCCTGTATTTAAGGGTCTTGAGCAGCCCCTGGGCAAGGAGTTGACCCTTGGTGTTTTCTCAGAGGTGGGGTCTGGAGAAAGAGAGAGATGGGGCTGAGGTGGAGCTTCCACCTAAACAACAAGCAATAATATTCTTAAAATAATATGGAGCATGGAAATTACAGATACCAAACACCAACTTCTATTAGGGCAGCTGCACTTAGGATAGGGTGTGAAGCTACTATCTGCTTACAAGTGACCTTTAACCTAAAAGTTTGGTCTCTACTATCCTCTGCCTGTTAACTTGGCAGTCAGTTCCTCAGTGGCATAAAGAGGTAATAACAAAGGTTTCAAGAAAGAACTTTGAAGTTCCTCTCCCACAGGCAAACTTCTGTTCTTTTCCCTAAACAAAAGGGGAGTCCATGGATGCACCCCTCATCCGTCGCTGGTACAGACAAAACACAAACTCTTCATGATGAGGGCAGTCTTCTATATGTGCCCCATGAAGGTGGTTTGTACAAAGAGGCAATAGAAGATATGTGTGTTTTATTGCATGGTTCAGACCACACTCCAGGTCAGCCTGAGGGCAATCACATTATCCTGCACCAAAAGAGCATTGCCACCAGCTGCTTAGCTTGGGCTTTTACTATACCACGTTTAAGCACTAAGAGCAAAGTTTTCTTTTAACAACGTCATTTTCTTAGAGTTTGACCACCGTTTTGCTCCTCTTCATATTTCCCTGTTAGAAAAGCTTCAATGACATCAATATCAGTGGGTAACTTTGATGTGGGCAGGATGAAATGAGTTGCTTAGGAAGCAGAACTGGGTGAGAATGTCCCAAATAAGACAGGCATAATGAACTACACTGCCAGTATCATAGAAAACTGTGAAACTCACTAAGCTATGTAAGTTTTGCAGGGGAGAGCCTCCCTTACAGGATCTTCTCAGGTCTTAAGCAGTGTGCTGAAGCATGCCTGTGTCAGTTCTTGGGGACAAACAGCAGACTGTACATATCATATTCAGTGGTATCTTGTCATGTCTAACCACACACAAGGAGAAGAGGAGACCAAAGCAAGGAGGCAGAGAAAGTGTGCTGGCTAGTTTTATGTCAGCTTGACACAAGCTAAAGTCACCAGAAAGAAAGGACCTCTGTCAAGAAAATGCTTCTATGAGATTGGACTGCAGGAAGTTTGTAGAAAATTTTAATTAGTTATTGATGGGGAGGGCCCAACCCATTGTGGATGATGCCATGCCTGGGCTGAGTTCTACCAGAAACTAGTCTGAGCAAGCAATAAGGAACAAGCCGGTAAACAACACCCCTTCATGGCCTCTGCATCAGCTCATTCCTCTTCACAGCAATAGAAAAAAACTAAGACTCTTGAATTACAAAAATCTGGAGAATCTAGATGGATCAGTTTTATCTAGGGATGGAGGCCCATGCCTGTAAGTCCAGTATTGCGAGGTAATGATAGGAAGACTGCTTTTAGTTGGGATAAAGACTGGATAAACAGTGAGGCCTATCTCCAAAACAAACAAATAGTAGCAATACCAAAAACTAAAAAGCAATATCCAAAGCAGTCGGAGAAGCAGTGCATTCTTTATAAAGAAGTAACAGTAAGGCCAGGAAGATATGATTTTTAAGTGCTACATGAAAAGACTGTAAACCGTGACTCCTTACCTGGAAAAAAACACTATTCCCTGGAATGAAATAGATAAGAAAAATTTTCCATATCTTAGAAGACTGGCTACATAAAGGCCTCCAAACAGAAAGGAAATTATAACAAAAGGTTGGACTCTTAGAGCAAGATACAGTGAATGAAAAATAGAAGTGATCATAGTAGGCTATCCTTTGATGGGGTATTTTAATTATATTTATGGTTAAGGCAAACTTTATAGCACTGTTTCATACGGTATTCAGTGTACATGAAGGAAATAGTTAATATGGTTATTTATAAAACTCAAGAGGGAAAAATAACCTAAATGAAATAAGATTTACCTATATATCAAAGAAGAAAATCTCAGGGCCAGTGAATTGTGGTAAGTTCTATATATACATAGAACATAGGAAAGAAAACTATACACAGTGATATAAAATACTTTATGTTTAAGCAACACAGAGAAAATCAAGGAATAAAATAATGTAATGAAAAAAAAGGATGGGAGTAGTGCAAGCCTTTAATCCCAGCACTCAGGAGGCAGAGACAGGCAAATCTCTGTGAGCTCCAGATCAGCATGGTCTACAGAGTGAGTTTCAGGACAACCAAATCTACAAAGAGAAATCCTGTGTCAAAAAAAAACAAAAACAAAAAAACAAAAAAGAACCAGCAGAGTGAAAAAAAAATAAAAAAATAGAGATTCAGTTCTAAGCCCTACCACAACAAAAGGAACATACACATAAATGGCCTAAATACCTCAAGAAAATGTCAGAGACTAAAAAGGATACAACCCTGGTAGATGTTGTCTACCACAAATTCACTTGAAAAATAAATTGTAGTTGAACCCCTCAAAGTTTCATGGTTAATGACTGACAGAATTGCTAGAGAGAAACTCAGCAATGATGTAAAGGAGCTCAGTCATTCCATTAGCCAACAAAACCCACAAAGGTCATTTGATATTTCTAGAACACCATCCAACAGCAGTAACATGTATATACTAGTACAGTGCCCATATATCATTCATTATGAGTGCTGGGTCTTCAAACAGACCTCATAATGAATAACATCAAATTTAAAGCAATTAAATCCTACATTGAATTCTTTAACAGCAATGACATCAAATTAAAAGCAAAGAACCAAAGGATTAAAGGACATCTTCCAAACACTTTGAAATTAAATAGCATACAGTTAAGGAATCCGAGGTCCAGGCTATGTGATAATAGAGTTTATCACAGAAAAAACAGGAAGAAGGAAAGGGAAGGAGATGGATATTGATAAGTGACTTGTCAAGGAAGGGATTCACGGGGGAATCTTTTAAAATGTCTGCAGCTGAATCCAAACAACACATCAAATGCAAAGATAAGAGCATAACCTAAACCCTTCAAATTAAAACTAAGTTCTACTCTCACGAAAACAAAAAGGAAAAAGAAAAGGAGGACAAAATGAATCAAAAGGATGTGAATAGTACAAATAAAATGCACAAAAATGAAATTGAAAATGAGAGAACCAACATAAGAGATGTATTTGGGGAGTGCTAACGAAGCGGCAAAATAATGACAGGACCGTTGGGTGTATTTGAGAATAAAGTCCTTCTCAGTTCTTCCAAAGTTTGGCCTGGGACAATGAGCTACTTGGTCAGGCTCCTAAGATGTTGGCCATGGTTGCAATCACTTTGGACTTAACTGGGGCTCAATTCTCCAGGCTGGATACTCTTGATTATCAAAGAACACAAGTCATTCCTCGATCTTTTCTGAAGGCAAAATTATCCCATTCTGTCAACTAGGCCTCTCCAGGCATGTATCTACAGTACCTAGTTTCCCCTAGAAAAAGAAAATGTGCTGTGAAGGCCTAGAGAGGTGGTCTGCCAGCCATGCTGTGGTGAAGCGTGCATGCTGTCATCTCTGCTGCATGTATTATAAGTGAGACTCAAAATCCAGGTCACAGTCCAGGAAAAGGACTTCCAAGAACATGCAAGCAGGAGGTAGAGATGATGGAGCTACCTTGGAGACTAGCAAGTACGTAAAAACTCATTTGTATTCTAAATAATCACGAGTTTACAGAAAGTTGCAAAGATAATACAGAGGTATTTGTATCCCTCGCCTAGTTATAACCCATGGCAACATTTCACATAATTATAATACAAACTCAAAATCACAAAGGTGGCATTGGTGTAATGTATGCACCAGCTTTGTTCCATTTTACTTAATACGTAGAAAACTCCATTTAGGATCATGTTGGTTGTGGATTTCTCTGATACAGCTTTTATTATTTCAAGTATGTTCCCTTTAGCCTTATATTGTTTTGGACTTTTATCATGAAGGCATTTTAGATTTAGTCCTAAACTTTTCTTAGCTGCAAGGTTTTTATTATTCCAATCCTTATTTATGAATCTGTTGAGGTTGCTGACTTCTTGTTTTATTTTTGGTACTTTGACTGAATCTAGAAAATCATCTATTTCTTTTAGGTTTTCCAGCTTTGTGGAGTACAGGTTTTTAAAGTATCCCTTATAATACAATGACTTTCTTTGGAGTCTCTTGTAACATCTTCCCTGTTCAGTTCTAACTTGGCTAATTTGGGTTCTCTTTTCCTTTCTTTTGGTTAGCTGGGCCAAGAGTCTGTCAATTTTATTTATTGTCTCAAATAACTAGCTTTTAGATTTGCTGACTTTTTTTATATTGCTTTCTTTATTTCTACTTCATTGTTTTCTGCTCTAATTTTTATTATTTCTTGTTGATGATTTGTTTTATTCTTGTTTTCTAACTTTGAGTTGCAACATTATGTAACTTGTAAACTTTCTGATTTTTTAATGTAGGCACTTAGAGCTATAAATTTCCTTCTTAGCACTGCTTCCAGTGTGTCCTTGAGATTTTACTGTTTTCATCTTCATTTAATTCCAGGAAGGTTTTATTATTCTTGATTTCTTCTTTCACCCATTCATTGTTTAGTAATGAGTTGCTCAATTTCCATTAGTTTACATACTTACTTAGAGAATCTTTTTTTGCTGTCAATTTTAAGTTTTATTAAAGTTTTACTGCACTCTGGTCAGCTAGGATATAGGTAGTGTTTTCAATCATTTTGAATTTGTAAAGATTTCTTTTGTGTCTTAGGATGTGGTCTATTTTAGAAAAACTTCTCTGTGTTGCTGAGTAGAATTGTGTGCTTTGGTGTTTGGATAGAATATTAAATAGATATCTGTTAAGTCCATTTGACGCATGCTGTTCATTAATTCTGATGTTTTTCTGTTTATTGTTTTTCCAGATGACATATCTATCAGAGAAAGTGGGATACTGAAGTCACCTACTATTAATGGAATTATATTAATCTAGTAGTAGACTTTTTATAAAATTGGATGCGTGCGAGTTTGATGCAGATATGTTTAGGACGGTGATGTCTTCTTGGTTAACTATGACCTTGATTGCTATTAGTGGTATAATGTGTTTTAACAATTATGGCTTCATATTTCTTTCCACAGTCTCTCTGCTACGCTCATTCCGCTCTTCAGTTGAAATAATACTTCCTGTGTTTTCTCTAAGTTTGGTTTGTTGAATATAATTCTTATAGGTTGTTTATGTTATGAAAACTTTTCTTTCCCTTCAACCATGGCAGATGGTTTTGTTGGGTACATTGTTTTAGGTTGGCTCTCGGTTTTTCAGGACCTGGAATGCATTGCTGGTTTTCAACATTTCCTTTGAGAAATCAGCTGCTGTTCTGATGTATTTTCCTTTATATGTGACTTGTGTTTTTTGCTCTTGTAGCCTTCCACTCCCTTTCTTTGTTGTGTGTACTTAGTGTTTTAATTCTGAAATACCTTGAGGATTTTCTAGTCTGATCTTGGTGTTTTCTATGTTCCCTGTATCTGTAGGGGTATGTCTTTCTTTAGTTTGGGGGGAGGTTTCTTCTATGATCTTCTTGAAGATCTGGCTTATGCTACTAACTTGGGATTCTTCTCCTTCACCTATTCTTATACTTTTAAGGTTTGGTTTTTCATACCCCATATTTGCTATATGTTTCTATCATGTACTTTAATTTTTTTTTCATTCTCTTGCTTGTTTTGTCTAAATCTACTTCATCTTTGAGACCCAATATTGTGTCTTCTGCTTGATTTATTTCTCCTTGTTAGGCTTTCCTTTTAGTTTTCCTTTGAGTTATTGGGGTTTTCTTTCCAGTTCCATCTTCATCTCATCCTGAGTCCCTTCAGTGTTTCTCTCCCCTGGTTGAATTTTGTTCTCAAGTTCTGGATTGTCTTCACCATTTCCATCAGCCTTGTGTTTGTGTTTTCTTGGGCATCACTCAGGTATTTATTCTTCTTAAACCTTTTTTTCTTAGTTTCATTAAATTGGTGACTTCTTTAAACTCCTTGAATTCTTTGAAGAGATTTATAATTGTTCTTTTAATTTCTGTGTCTTGAAGTTAATTTAAGTAATTCTCATTGGCAAACATATTTCTACAGGACTGATAGGTTTTAGAGAGAAGATCCCAACTTGCTGTTTCATATTGTTGCTATTCCTGAGAGGAGATAGGGACATGTAGAGTTTCCTTTGTTAGTTTTAAGTTGATCATTAATAGAGTTGGGCTGAGGAGAAGAGAAGATGTAAGGCCAGATTGTGTTTATATGTTGGAACTGGCTTAGGTGGAGTGAGATCAAATGGACAGAAAAGGCTAGACTGGTATACAGGTTCTGATTCTGGTTCTAATCTGGGAGTGAAGGGAGTATACTGGCCCAAGCCTAGAACTCCTGTGCAGTAAAGGCAGGGAAGGCCAGACTAGGTTGGGCCACTGGCTATGGGACCCAGTCTAGATCTGATATATTTGGGGACAGGCATGGATAAAGAGGTCAGAAGTATCCACCAGGCTAGATGCTGGAAGAAGACAAAGAAACCTGAATACGGACTAGGTTTGTGGATGTGGCACAAATGATCCTGTGGGTGTATACTGGTAGGGTACAGCCTAGGAGCTGCCCGGATGTTGGCTTTGGCCCAGGAGAAGATGGTGGACTAGAATGAGCCATGTGATTTGGGAGCCTGCACAAGCCTAGAGGTAAGCTACTAAAAGGCATGGGTGGACAGACTAGGCTGGGACATTGGGTGTGGGGTGTGGAATAACAGTTCTGGGTATGGAGAGTGGTAGTAGTCACCAGGCTAGACCCTAGAGGAGGACATGGGAAGTCTGTGTATGAAACTCTCCCCAGCCCAGCCACCACAAGGCTGGTGTAGGTGGCACAAAGTACATATCATTTTTTTAAAGGCACTTGTTTACATGTTGAATAAGACAGTAAAAATACACAAACACAAACAACGGAATGTTTCATAGACTGTTTTCCAGTAAAATAGGATACACAATATGCTTTTGAGAGAGTAAGCATTCAGCTAGAAAAGTGTGAAGCATATTCACAAAGAAATAGGTCAAAAAGTGAAAAAAAGAAGGTACAGCAAAGACTGCTGTTCTCAGTGATTGTAGACACCCAACTTTGTGACTGCAAAGCATCCCATTGGACAGCCTGTGTGCACTGGGTCACTGTTGTGCATGTAGCCAGCATAAAGTTGAAGATGTCAAACCATTTCATCTTTCGCAAGCACAGATGTGATGAGCACAGATCTCAATGTCTTTATTGGTGACGCTTCAATCTGTTCACCTGCATAAAACTTATTACCAACAATGCTGTAGCAATGTGATTTAATGAAAACAAATAATCATCTGATCAGTTCCCGGAGCTCTGCCTCTCACTCCCATCATGCATCACTCTGGAGGTTAGGTTCCAACATAGGAATGCTGAGGACAGAAACATTCAAACCATGCTGCTATGAAGACAGGGCCTCACTGCAGGCTCATATTTCCCTGTGAGAGAAATAGTGAGCTGAGGGAATCTTTCTGGGCACTGAGGACAAAGGTGGCAGGGGTAAGGCGACAGCTCACTCTATTTTTGTGTCGCTTGCTCTCTAGGAGCTGCAGAATTTCAGCTGGCCTCCCAGACTTCTTCTTTTCAAAAAAAAACTTTCTTTTTAATATTCTTTGTGTCTTTCACACCATGCCTCCTGATTCCACCCATCTCTCTCCCCTCACCAAAATAGAACAAAACAAAATTTAAGAGGAAAAAGGGGGTAAAGGAAGAAGAGGAAAATAACATTGTAGAAGTTGCAGTGTGACACAGTAAGCCCTGAAGTAACCCCCTTACCCATACATTTTTACATGTGGGTGTTCATTGCCAAGAATAATTGATCTGGTTCAAGGCCTCTGGTCTCTGCTACACCAACAGTGGGCCCTCACTGGGACTCTTCCTGGACATCCCATTGCTGTCTTGTGTCATGAAGAGCCTGCAAACCTGGGTCCACAGGACTCCCAGTCCTCCACCATTGTTGACTGAGGTTTCTGTCCCATCTGGTCCCATAGCCATCCAGTCCCAAAGAAACACACAGAGGTCTACATTAATAATACACTAGTTGCCCTATTAGCTCAGGCTTCTTATTAACTCTTGCATCCTACATTAACCCATAATTCTTGTCTATATTGGCCACATGGCTTGGTACCTTTAATCAGTGAGGCATTCTCATCTTGCTTCCTTTATGTTTGAGTGACAACTGCAGATTGAGCCTTTCCTCTTCCCAGAATTCTCCTGTTCTCAGAGCCCTGCCTATACTTCCTGCCTAGTCACCCTGCCTATACTTCCTGCTACTGACCAATCAGCATTTTATTAAAACAATACAAGCAACAAATCTTTACAAGATATAAGACCACTGTCCCACAGCAAACCCTGTGGTCCAGCATCACAGATATGGTGGGTATTGAAGTGGGCTAACATATAACCCTGGTTCAGGGCCTGGGTTGATCAACTCTCCTGTCTCCACAACCAGGGTGAGCACTCCACTTTTTCCCTGGCTTGTTCACCATTTGCAGCAAGGAACAAGGGGCAGGGCCAGTTCACCTGCTCTCACATCCTCGGTGTCAGTTCTCCCACACCTATGCCTTTTGCACAGGCAAGGTATAAGGGCCACTCTCCAGAGTGCTCACCAACGGGATCAGCTCTACTGTGCTGCCCAGGGGAGGTGCAGATTCTCTTTTCCAAGTGCTGTAGCTTGTAAGGTCAGCTCCTTCACCCACTACAGATGGCAGAGTCATGAGGCAGACATCTTTCCCTTGCCCTCATCACCATATGGCAGACAAAGGGGTCCCATACCTTCAGAGCTCTCTCACCAGCACTTCTGCCAACAGGGTCAGCTCTACTGTGCTGCCTAGGCCAGGAGCAGGGCTGACTTTCCTGAGTGCTGCAGCTGGAAAGGGGGTGGTTCAGTCTGTTGAAGGTGGTAAGGGAAAAGCAGTAAAGTGTGTGTGGTGGGGGGAACATGACTCTCCCCAGCCCATGCCACCACAAGACTGATAATAATGGGGACAGCTCTTCTGTGATTTGCTGAACCATAGAGTGTGATGTGGGACAATGGTCTTGTATCCCATAAAGATTCATCACTTGTATTGGCTCTGTTGTGCTACCCAGGCAAGGTATAGGACCTGCCCTCATGTATCTCCTATTGTAACTAGTGGGGGCAGGGATAGCTCTCCCGCCCTCCCTTAGGATTTCAGGGCCAACTTTCCCGCCAGCTTCATGCATTGATGGGCAGGGAGGGAGGGGAGAGGACATCTCCTCTCAGACCATGTTTCTTAAAGGCCTGACATCCTTGTCATCAATGTGAGCCATCTTGCTAACATTTCTCAGATTGTTTATGGTGTGCCTGGCCTGTTTATGATTGCTATAACTTTGATGGAGTTACTTTTTTATTGTTATAAAATGTTCTATCTCTAGCAATAATATTTTCTGCTTTAAACTTTGTTTTGTCTGATATTATGGTGACTTCAAATTTCTTCTAGATGTTGATTACATGAATTATATTCACCATCATTTTACTTTCTTCAGATTTGTGTCTGAATCCAACTGCATTCACCACATAGCCTGTATACTTTATCTCAAATTTTTATGTTATGTCAAGTTATGATTTCTTTAAGTTAAACTGTGGCCCATTCATATTTAAGGTAATTATTGATGCAGTTGAATTCTGTTCATTTGTTCTAGCTCTAGTTCTATTTCACTAAATGCTTTCCAATGAAAGTTCTCATTCCTTTCATGACGTTTTGAGTTATGTTCTTGATGACTGCTATATTGCTTGCCCTAAGGAAGTAGCTCTCACAC
Organism: Microtus ochrogaster; assembly: GCF_000317375.1. Lineage (NCBI taxonomy): Eukaryota > Metazoa > Chordata > Mammalia > Rodentia > Cricetidae > Microtus > Microtus ochrogaster. The sequence continues at coordinate 1,271,678 of NW_004949175.1, read as the reverse complement.
TTCTATGCCTATAGCTACGTGCACAGATTTCCACTTCTGGGGTAGCAAGGCAAGGGGCCCAGCAAAGGCAGTCTAACTGTATGTATAATGTACCACAGTGGCCAGTGGCAATGGGCAGATCACAATTGAGTACCCCAAATATGCCAAGGATTGAAATCAGGTTCTTATGTATATGACTTGTCTCCTCCACAGTTTTTCAACTCTCTGCTTCTGGTATGATTTTAGGACCTCCCCTTTCCTCAGACTCATTATCAGCAGTCAAATTAGTTTCTACCTCCCTTCTCAGTGAAGCAGAAATGGTTTATGGGGAACATTTGCACAAAACTTAATCATTGTGAACCCTTTTAACACGCCAGGTGAGGGCTGTCAGGAAGCTTATCTGCAGGCATGAGGGAATCCACATGGAGTGTGAGTGTTCAGCCTGTTCCTCCTTAATCAGTGAAGGAAACTGAGCAGCTAGCAGGAGTTCATTACTGAGCCACACCCACAGGTACATTTTTATTATCATTTATACAGAACATTGGCCTGGATCTTTCAAGTGATGTCCTAGGAAGTAGATGATTTTTAATGTTTGCTATTGTTGAGGAAAAAACATAAACCCATTATATCTGGAAATGCCACAGTGAAGAACTAAGTCTATAGTCTCACAAATCATGGGTCTTTTGTGAAAGTGAGCTTCTTGGCCGCTGGATGCAGAACACTTTGCCTCATCCAGTCTCTAGGAGGTACCAGTCCTGGAAAACATGACTAAGCAGCATGCTGGCAGACAGGCATCCTCCCTCGACTCTTTTCCCAGACACACTTTACTAATGAAGGCCATTCAGTTGGCTCTATTCCCTCTACAGTGGCAGAGCACATCCGGAGCTGGCTCTTTGAGAATCTTGGCTGCCTGCACCCTTGCTGGGTGGGTCCAGAAACAGAGGTGCAATTTGATGGTTGGATTTCTGGGGATTGTGTAGAGAGAAGAGGACAGGGAAAAAAAAGAATTTATATTGTTGTTATTATGACACAGGCTATGTTCAGAGGGAAGAGGAGCTGTGATCAGAGGAATGGCTTCCTAAGCACTGGTGCAGACCCCCTGGGCCCCTTAAAGGGCAGAGGCCGGGTGATGTTCAGATGCTTGGGAAGACAGATTTAAGCACACTGGAGAAGACAGTCCACATGAAAATGGCCCATCCCAGCAGCTCTCACTGTGCCCTCCTCTTCCCTTCCCTCACTTCCTCGCCCCTTATTCCCCAATCCTTTCCACAAGCTAGCTACTCCCTTGTCAACATGATGATATTCTTTGCGGGTCCACATAGACTTTTAAATCACAGATTTAACTCATTAAAAGTTTCCTTGCAAACTAAAAGGAGACAGAAACATTAGTGAGAATCCTGCCTTCATCATACAGCTCTTCTTTTAGGCTAAAGAGTCAGAAAATACTTGAAGTGACCTAAGCCCTAGAATTCCCCTCCACTAATCTTCCATCACACTGAAAACTCTGCTTGGATTCTCCTTCTCTGTGGCATTGTCCTGATTTTTTTTTCTGATGTCTTTTGTCTGTGGTACTGGCATGGAACTGAGGGCCTTACATATACTAGGAAATCACCCTACCACTAAACTACCCATAACTTCTTTTTAAGAAGTTGTTGTGTATGTATGTATGTATGTATGTATGTATGTATGTATGTATGTGAGTGTTTTCCCTACACACGTCTCAGTACCATGTGGATGCCTGGGTCTTCAGAGGCCAGAAGAGGTGCCAGATTCCCTGGGAAAGGAATTACAGATGCCTGTGAGTCACCATGTGGATGCTGGGAATTGGCCTGGGTGATCTGGAAAAGCAGGCAGTGCTCTTCACTGCTGAGTCATCTTCAGTCCCATGCCCATCACATCTTGACAGAGATGCTTCATACTTATCCTATCATTTCATCACACTGTGTCATCTCCTACATTCTCCCTACTTTTAGGTGTTAACAGTCAGTCAATGATGAGCTGCTTTATGCTGAGTAGATATGTACCAGTGAGTAAGGAAGAAATAGTCTCTTCTAGTCTGTCCCTAATAAAGGAGGGTTGGAGGGCCATAACCAAAGTAAACTTCCCAAGATGGCAGGGTTGTTTTATTGTTGCTGTTGTTGTTAGTTGATTAGTTTATTTGTTTTTTGTTTTACTGGAAGGTACATTCAGGAGAAATAGTGACACATGGAGGCAAGTATCTAAACAGGGCCAGGAGGGAAAGGGGAACATCCAGAGGTTCCATGAAATATCCAAGTTAGAGTCCATTTAGTGGCATTAGGGTCTCCCCCAACTGAATGTAATAAAACCTTTACTTTTACTTTTTTCACAGTGTGGTCTTCTGTCTTTCCTGTATATTCAATTATTCATCTATCATAGGGAACCAGAGAATGGGTTTGGCGATCCCCAAGTGAACACTGGTGCCCCATTACACTAAAACTGTTTTATATCCCGGCATCCCTTCACAGGGTTTCCAAGAAATTTCTTAACCTGCTGGTTCAGGGTTGTACAAATGTTTACTGTGGTTCTGATCACACAAATGTCCTATTTCTCTCTTAACAAAACTTGGCAATAGTTGGTGAAGGACCATTTATAAGTGGGTTTTTTTAAATTCTAGAAGAAATAAATTGTATAAGTTTATTAAGGAGGACTGAAAACCAGCAAGAGAATCAGAGAGAGGATAGGTTCCTCCAAAGGAAGGATGCTAACAGACTTTGAGCTGAAAGACTAAATATCCAGGTTTTCAATTGAATCTATTTCCTTGAGGATATTGCAATATTATGCTGAACTTTCATATTTGTTATTACAAAGGAACTTGCCTGTAGTTACAATAATGTTAAGTCATAGGCACCGTCAGGCAATAAACAGCTATCCAGAGAAACAGAGATAGCCCAGTGTAAATTTGGTTCCCAACCTGTCACAGAAGCGTTCACCACACAGTCAGCCTTACAAAATTGCTCACATGAGGGCATTAATTTTCTCTGGAAATTTCAGTTCATAGGTTTCTCTATTGACCAACTGTAATGGTTAATCTTGTTTGCAAACTTGACTCTATATACAATCAACTAAAATACAAGATGCTGAGAACTCCTGGGAGGGATTTTTTTTATCAGATTTTCTGAAGCAGGAACAACCACCTTAAATGTGGGCAGCACCTTCTGATAGCAACCCAGAAAAAAAAAAAAGATGTGGACAAAGAAAACTTTATCATTGCCTGCTGCTCTCACTCTTTTTTTTAAAATTTTTTAATTTATTTATTT
>NW_004949175.1:1260136-1262461 GCF_000317375.1 Microtus ochrogaster | reverse complement strand
CACAGGCCAAGAACCCTCTCACCCCTCCGAAGGTCTTCAGGGTCAGGACCAGACTCCCCGTTTGCCAGTGACCTTGCCAACAAGGGGCCTACCTCTTTGATCCAACTGTAGTGGGATGTCTGCTCTCCTTTTTGCGTGCCCTTCCCCGCCTCGTGCCTGCCTCTCCAGCTGTGCCGGTCCCCGCTGCTTGCCTCTGCCTCCACGCAGGTCCCAGCCACTTGCTTCTGTCGCCGCCGGTCCCCCAAAGCCTATTTTTGATTGCAGCGCCGCGACTGCGCGCTGCTCCGCCGCCGCCGCCGCCTGCTGCCCTCACTCTTAAAGTCCATCTATCCTGTTGCTGTGAGATTCAGTCACTAATATTAGAACCTTACTTCTTCAGACTTCCAACCCAGAATGAAGATCAGCAGCTCTCCAGGAATATCCCAAGTCTTCAACACCGGATTGGGTGGGACTGTCAAAACACCCAACCACATGGATGGAGCAAGCACTGACGTCTTAGCTATGAGACAGTTATTGTTAGACTCCTAAGACATGAAATTAGGCTTAGAGTACCAAGCACAGGATGTCATCTGTGGAGCACGCCTCAAACCCAATAAAAGAGAAACTGGTGAACACTATAAATGTGGTGATTTGAATGAGATTGTCACCCCCCCCCCCCGTAGCCTCATATGTTTAAATATTCAGTCCTTAGTTAGTGAAACTGTTTGGAAATGTAGGCAGTGTGGTCTTTTAGGAGGGAATGTGTCATTGAAGATGGGCTTTGAGATTCCAAAAGCCCATGCCATTTTCTACTTAGCTCTCTCTCTCTCTCTCTGTCTCTTTCTACCTCCAACTTGTGGACAGATGTAAGCACTCAGCTACTGCTCCAGTACCATGCCTGCCTGTCTGCTTTCATTCTCCTGGACATATAGTGTCATGGGCTACCCTTTAGAACTGTGAGCACCCCCAGTTAAATGATCATGGTATCTCTTCACAGTAATAGAAAAGTAACTAAGAAGTCATGCTACTAAAAGTTACTAAGATGTCATTTACTATTGTACATGTGGACATATCTTGCATGATAGATTGGTGTTGTGGCTTGTATAATTGTACAATTCAGAGCTGGATATGATTATTGCTGCCTTTTCCCTCCAGGAGCCTGCATAGCAACTCGCAGCACCTTGAAAGACAGTCAGCAAACAAGAAGGTCACCTCCAGCTTGCTTCCTCTGTATCTTACAACTATATCGTATGGCACTTTCAGCAATAGGGTTTTATCAAATTCTGGTGGGGGACCATGCAAAGAGTCAAGATCCTGTACTGACTTGAGGGTCATTGGAACGTTCCTGAACAACAACTTGTTAGGGAGGTATCCAACACCAGGCACCGTGATTCTTGTTTCTATCTCACTACTTCTAGGAGAAGAATTATCTAGCCATACTGACTATTTACCTTCAAAGTTATTTTCTAATTCATTGTGTAGTCTTGTCCTTAATCCTCTGTTGGAAGTATATCTGCCAAAGGCTGTCTTTCAGTCTGTGAATCCCTCTTCATTCAATTTTCCTTTGCCTTTTTGGTTCCTGTATTAATTGTTTTCTGCGTCTGTGATAAAATGTCATGACCATAAGCAACTTTGGAAAAAATTATTTATTTTGGCTTCAACTTTCAGAGGAATAGAGTCCACCAGAGTGTCTCCAGAGAAGTGGAAACAGAAAAGTGGTTTGTCATATTTCACCCACATACAGGAAGCAGAGAAAATAGCAGTGGGGCCAGGCTATAGACGTTCAAATCCCTCCCTCAGTGACATAATTCTTCTGGCAAGGTACCACCTCCTAAATATTCCATAAACTTCATAAACAGCAACACCGTGGTGGTTTGAATGAAAATGGCCACTATAGGTTCATAGCGAGTAGCACTATTAGGAGGTGTACCCTTGTTGGGGGAAGTATGTAACTGGGAATGGGTTTTGAGGTTTCAAATGCTCAATCCAAGCCCAATGTCTCTTTCTTCCTGGTGCCCACTGATCCAGGTGTAGAACTCTCTCAGCTATTTCTCCAGCGCCATGTTCCACCATGATAGAAATAGACTAAACCTCTCCAAGCCAGCCCCAATTAAATGTTTTCCTTTAAAAGAGTTGCCATGGTCATGGTGTCTCTTTACACCATAGAAAACAAAACTAAGACAAATACCAGCTGTGGATCAAGCATTCATATACATGATTCTATAGGAGACAGTTCTCATTCAAACTACCTCATTCCACCTCCATAGGCTCATGGCCATTCATATACATGATTCTATGGGAGACAGTTCTCATTCAAACTACCACATTCCACCTCCATAGGCTCAT
>NW_004949175.1:1254264-1260036 GCF_000317375.1 Microtus ochrogaster | reverse complement strand
GAGACAGTTCTCATTCAAACTACCACATTCCACCTCCATAGGCTCATGGCCATTCATATACATGATTCTATGGGAGACAGTTCTCATTCAAACTATCACATTCCACCTCCATAGCCTCATGGCCATTTCATAACACAAAGCATCCTTAGTCCAATTTCAAAAGTCCCCTTAGTCCTAAACAGTTTCAACAGTGTTCAAAAGTAAAAAGTCTCTTCTGAGACTCAAGACAATCCCTTAAGTTCAACCCACTGTAAAGTCAAATAGCTAATATTTACATCCAATATACAGTTGCACAGAATATGCTTTAACATTCAAAAATTGGACAAATAGTGAAAAATGCCTGGAACAAAGTGAGACTAGAACCCAGGAGGGGAAACACCAAATCTTAACTCCATGTCCAATACCTGGGCCTTAGTTTCAAAGGGTTAAAATGGGTCTACCATTTCATCTTTTTCTTGCCCATAGCATATATCTCTCTCTTGGACCGGTTCTATTCTCAGCTTATCGTTCTCTTTGGCAGATATCTCATAGCTCTGAAATCTCCAATGTCTTCAGTTCTCCATGGCAACCCAAGCTTCAACTCCTAATTTCATGTAATGATTTTTCAGAGCCTCCTTACAAAGATGCCAACTCTTGGCCCTAGTGGCTCTTAGAAACCACAAAGGAAGAGCCTATAACCTTCTCCATATGGCATCTTTCTTTCCTCCAAAATCAGAATCAAGTGGATAACACTGCCAAGTTTTGTTTCACAACCTGCAGGCAGAGAGTGTCCTTTCCAAGTAGTTCAGTTGGTCTGAGCCTCCTTCAGATAATCCAGCTGGTCTCTGCTTCTTTCAGACAACCTGTCGTCTCTTCCAGACAGCTTACCCAGTCTGAATGTCTTCTAGGTCATTCAACTCGTTCCTGTTTCTTCTAGGTGACTCACTCAGCTGATTTCTGTTTCTTTCAGGCAGCTTTCTGATTTGAGCCTCTTCTAGGTAGCTCAGCTGGTCTCAACCTCTTTCAGGTGGCTTGGCTTCTCTGCAGGACTCTCTTAGCAGTCTTCACTAATCATACAACACTGGTGAATCTGCTTGGTTTTCCCTAGGCAGCTTGTGTGTTTTCCTACAAGATAGGATGTTTAACCTCCAGTTATAGCATCCTATATCTCATTGAGCTCCCTTCTAAGATGGAATGTTTTACAACTCTTTACAACATCTTATGTTTTAATAATGAGCTTGCCCCCAAACTAGAAGGTTTTCTGTAAGAGGAAATTGCTACACTGTAAGCCTTTGTTCCCCTCAGAAACCCCATGAAGCAGGCCACTGTCTGCATTACTCTCGTTATTGTCTGCCAGGCTCCATCCAGAATGGCCCATTAAGCTCTGATGATAGTTTTCGACTGCTTTCCTAGTCCTAAATCCCAAAGTGTGACTTGAATTCCAAAAGAAAATGACTTACCCAGATGCACAGCCAAATAGGCCTCTAAAATACTTTACCTGTAAACATCATAAATTTCCTAAAAACATTTTTTTCTAATTTTAAGATTGTCAAGAAAAAAATCTTTCCAACAACACTAAAATACCCGGCCAGATCCAAACAAACATTTCTCAGAAATGTTCTAAAGGAGGACTCAAAACACAAGTCTCTGAAAGAATTTTTCCTGTGAAAGCTATTTCAAGCGAGGATACCCAGGTGACAGAAGAAACTAAGGTCATCTGCCTTTGATCTTAGGTGGGGCTAGGAGCTGAGGTCTGGGATTTCCTGGCTGCAGTTAGCCCAGCTCCAGATAACAGCGCTACAGTTCATGATATGCTGCTGTCTATACAGTTTTCTCAGAAATACACAATCAAGTCAATGACCCACAAAGCCTGCTACCTCCTACCTCGGTGAGCAGGGACTCCAGGCTTCTATGGTCACATGGTACAAAGGACCTGGACATCAGAATGGTCAGGCCCTGGAAGCTTGTTGTCTTCTCTGCTGGGCTTCTCACGCCACATGGCAGATATGACCTTTTCCTTGGCCCTTGGAAACCTTTGTGGCCATCTTCCACTGAGGGAGATTGCTTGTACAAATGCTCTTATGAGCAATAGTTATTTAGAAGGCATCAGTTACCCTTCTGCTTTGATAAAACACCATAAAGAAGAGTTTGTTTGGGCTTACAATCTCAGGGAGTTGAACTCTATAATGATAGGGCAAAGGGATGGGGGCAGGAGCACAAAGCTGAGTGTTCACATCTTGAACTGAAAGAGCAAAACAGGGAGAATGAATTATAAATAGTAGGAGGTTGCAACCACAAAGCATGCTCCTAGTGTCACACCTCCTCCAGAAAGGTCATGACTGTTAAACCTACTAAAAATGTCTCACCAATAGTAAGCTGTTGGCGGAGGCTGTTTGTTAAGAGATTGAAAGGCTGAACATTCTTCTGTTTGTTTGCAGGAGGAATCCAATCCACCTAATACTTGCCTGTAGGACTCTACATCTGCTCCTGACCAGGTGCTGTATGATGTCACTCTGGTCTCTTAGATGATGACTCTGCTGGACTCAGGTCCCAGCATACATTGCAGGCAGGACAAACTGTAGGTGGAAGGTTTTATGGCTGGGTTAATGTCCTAACCACTCCACTTGAGGCCTCAGCTGGTTTCAGATGATAGCAGGTTTTGGATTTGTGTCCCCATTATTAGGAGTATTTGCTAGGGTTACCTTCATAGATTTCATGGAGTTTCCATTACAAAAGGCTGCACCTCAACCCTAAAATGTGTTAATGTACCATATTTTCTTTATCTATCCTTCAGTTAAGGGACATCTAGATTATTTCCTGGTTCTGGCTATTACAAACAAAGTTACTATGAGCAAGTGTTCTTGTAATAGAATGGAACATCCTTTGGTTATATGCTCAGGAGTGGTATAGCTTGGTCTTGATGTAAATCTATACCCAGTTTTCTGAGATACCACCTTATTGATTTCCAAAGTACCCAGAAAATTTTGCATTCTGACCAGCAGTAGAAGAGTGTTTCCCTTAAACCACATTCTTTCCAGCATGATCTGTCACTTGTGGTTTTGATCTTAACCATTCTAATGGGTATAAGATGGAATCTCAAAGTCCTTTTGATTTGCATTTCCCTGATGGCTAAAGATATTGAACATTTCTTTAAGTGATTCTCAGCAATTTAAGATTCTTCTGTTGAGATTTCCCTGTTTAGATCTGTGCCCCATTGTTTAGTTGGATTACTTGGTTGGTTGATATCTAGTTTCTTGAGCTCTTTTTTACATATTTTGGAAATCAGTCCTCTGTCAGAAGTGGAATTGCTAAACATCTTTTTGTATTCTGTAGGCTGCCCTTTTGTCCTATTAATGGTGTCCTTTGCCTTACAGAAGCCTTTCAGTTTCATGAGTTCCCACTTATTAATTGTTCATTTTAGTGTTTACACAATTGGGGTTTTGTTTGGGAAATTGTCTCCTGTGCCAATGCATTTAAGGATAGTTCCCATTTTCTCTTCTGTCAGGTTCAGTGTATCTGTATTTATGTTGAGGCATTTGATCTACTTGGACTAGAGTTTTCTACAGGTTCAGAAATATAGATCTATTTACATTCTTCTACATGCTGACAGACAGTTATACCAGCACCATGTATTGGCAATGCTTCCTTTTTCCTATTGTATAATTTTGGCTTCTTTGTTGAAAATCAGGTGTCCATAGGTGTGTGGATTTATATCTGGGTCTTCCATTCAATTCCCCTGATTGATGTCTGTTTTTAAGCAAATATCATGCAATTTTCATTATTATAGCTCTGTAGTAGAACTTGAAATTGGGGATGGTGATACCTCCAGATATTTTGGGGAGCTTATTTATTTATCTTTTTATTGGATAGGATTGTTTTAGCTATCATGAGTTTTTTTCATATGAAGATGAGTATGATCTTTCAAGGTCTGTAAGAATTGTGTTGTGATTTTGATGGGCATTGCACTGAATCTGTAGATTGATTTTGGTAAGATTGCCATTTTTACGATATTAGTCCTTCTGATCCAAGAGATCTTTCTATCTTCTGATATCTTCTTCAACTTCTTTCTTCAAAAGACCCGAAATTCTTGTCATGCAGGTCTTCATTTCCTTCTTTAGAGTTACCCCAAGATATTTTATATTATTGTGAAAATTTGAAAGGTGTTGTTTCCCTGATTTCTTTCTCTACCCTTTTATGGTTTATATATAAGAGGACAACTAAATTTCTGTTTGCTTGATTGTTTTTTAGTTAAGCTTGTTTCAAGCCACTTTGCTGGAGGTATTTATCAGCTGTAGGAGTTTCCTGGTAGAATTTTTGGGATTACTTAAGTATATTATCATCTCGCTTTCAAATAAAGATAATTTGAATTCTTCTTTTCCAGTTTGTATTTCCTTTAGTTGTCTTATTGCCCTAGATAGAACTTCAAGTACTATATTGAATAGATATGAAAAGAATGGGCAATCTTATCTTGTTCCTGATTTTAGTGGAGTCACTTTGAGTGTCTCTCCATTTAATTTGATGTTGACTACTAGCTTGCTATATATTACCTTTATTATATTTAGGTATTCCCTTGTATCCCTGATCTCTCCAAGACTTTCATTATGAAGGGGTGTTGAATTTTGTCAATGTTTTTTTTTTTTTGGCATCTAATAAGATTATCGTGCATTTTTTTCTTTCAATTTGTTTATATATTACATTGATAGATTTTGGTTGAGATGTTTAATGACTGCTTCTATTTCATTAGAGGAGCTTCCCTGGTGGTCTAATGGTTAGGATGCGGTGCTCTCTCATTAGGGGTTATAGGTTTATTTAAACTGTCTATCTGAATATGATTTAACTTTGGTAGTAGTATGTCTCAAGAAATTTATTCATTTCTTTTAGATTTTTCAATTTTGTCGTGTACAGGCTGTTGGTGTGTGACCTAATGATTCTTTAGATTGCCTCAGTGTCTGTTGTTATATCCCTCTTCTTGTTTCTGATTTTGTCAATTTGGTTATTCACTCTCTGCCTTTTAGCTAGTTTGGTAAGGATTTGTGTATCTAATTGATTTTCTCAAAGAACCAACTCTTTGTTTCATTGATTGTTTCTCTTCTCCTTTCTGTGTCTATTTTGTTGATTTCAGTCTTCACTTTCAGTATTTCCTGCTGTCTTCTCCTCTTGGGTGCTTTTGCTTCTTTTTCTTCTAGAGTTTTCAGATGTGCTGTTAACTTACTAATGTGAGATCTCCAATATTTTTTTATGTAGGCACTTAGAGCTATGAACTTCCTTCTTAACACCTCTTTCATTGTGTCCCTATAAGTTTGTGTATGTTGTGCATTCATTTTAATTTAATTCTGAGAAGCTTTTTCCTTCTTTATTACATTATTTCTGCCTTGGCCCAGTAGTTATCTAGTAGAGAGTTTTTCTGTTTCCATGAGTTTGTGGGCTTCCTGTGGTTTCTGAAATCCAGCTTTACTGCATGGTGGTCTGATAGGATACCGGGGGTTATTTCAGTTTCTTTGTATTTGATAATGTGGCAGGATACAAGATCAACTCCAAAAAAATCAATCACCCTCTTATACACAAATGATTTGGAAGCAGAGAGGGAAATCAGAGAATCATCACCTTTCATGATAGCCACAAACAGCATAAAATATCTTGGGGTAACTCTAGCCAAGGAAGTGAAAGATCTATTTGACAAGAACTTTAAGGCACTGAAGAAAGAAATTGAAGAGGATACCGGAAAATGGAAGGATCTCCCTTGCTCTTGGATTGGGAGGATCAACATAGTAAAAATGGCAATTCTACCAAAGG
>NW_004949175.1:1238295-1248489 GCF_000317375.1 Microtus ochrogaster | reverse complement strand
TAATAAAAAAAAATTAAGAATAGAAAAAAAAATAGACAAGATTGCTGGGCAAAAAAAAATGGGATGGGAGTAAGGGGAGAAGGGGTCAATATGTGATTTAAGATTTAGTAATGTTTCTTTTACAAATGTGGTTATTCTTGCATTTGGAGCATAGATGTTCAGAACTGAGACATCATCTTGGTGTGTCTTTTATGAGTATGAAATGTCCTTCCCATCTTTTTTGCTTAATTTTGTCTTGGTGTATTTTGTTAGATATTAAATAGCTACTCCGACTTACTTCTTTTGCTTGAAAAATCTTTTTACAGCCCTTAACTCTGAGGTAATGTCTATATTTGATGTTAAGAAGTTTTTCTTATATACAGCAGAAGGATGCATCTTGTTTTTGTATACATTCTATTAGCCTGTCTTCTTATTGGGGAATGAGTTTATTGATATTGAGATATATCAATGACCAATGACTGTTAATTCCTATTATTTTGCTTTTGTTGGTGGTAGTTGTAGTGGTATGTATAGGTGTAAGTGTGTGTATTTCCCTTCTTTATGTTTTACTGGTTTGAGATTATTTATTGACTTGTGTTCATGAGTATAGTTAATGTCTATGAGTTTAAGTTTTCCTCCTACAGCCTTCTGTAGGGCTAGATTTGTAAATAGATATAGTTTAAAATTTAATTTTGTCATGAAATATCTTATTTTCTACATTTATAGTGATTACAGTTTTGCTGGATATAGTAGTATGTACTGGCATCTGTGATCTAAGAGTATGCAAGTTCAGGTTCTTCTGTCTTTTAGAGTTTAATTCTAATAGTTCTGTTTTTAAGTTACTTGGTCTTTTTCCCTTGCAACTTTTGATATTCTTTCTGTGTTCCATATGTTTAGTGTTCTGAATATTATGTGCTTCAGGGACTTTCTTTTCTGGCTCAAACTATTTGGTGTTCTGTAAGCTTTTAATACCTTTATAGTTATGTTCTTCTTTAGGTTAAGAAATTTTTTTCTATGATTTTGTTAAATATGTTTTCTGGAGGATTTGTTTTTGTTTTGCTAATATTCTTATTCTTCCTTTCCTATTATTCTTAGGTTTGGTCTTTCACAGTGTACCAGTTTTATAATGGGAATTTTTTAGATTTAACGTTTTCTTTGTCCAAAATCTACTTTTTCCATTGTATCTTTAGTGCTTGAATTCTCACTTCCATTTCTTACATTCTGTTGGTGATGCTTGATTCTGTAGTTCCTGTTCCCTTATCTAGATTTCCATTTCCAGAATTCTCTCAGTTTGTGTTTTCTTTATTGCTTCTATGTCTATTTTCAGGTCTTGAACAATTTCCTTCACCTGTTTGCTTTGTTGTTTTTTGTTTGCTTGTTTTTTCTTGGCTTTCTTGGAATTCTTTAAGGGATTTGTTGATTACACCAATTTTTATTTGGTTTTCCTCAATTTCTTTAAGGGATTGTCTTTTAATTTCCTCTTTAAGGACCTCTATCATCATAAAATTGGTTTGAGGTATGTGTTGTGGTGTCTCTGTGTGTGTGTGTATGTATGTGTGTTTGTGTATGTGGTGTATGCTTCAGCTGTGTTGGAATATTTAGGCTTTGTTGTCATAGGATAGCTTGGCTCTGGTGGTACCATATTGCCCTGGATATTGTTAATTGCGTTCTTATTCTGGTATTTAGACCTCTGAGTTTGTGATGATTATGAGTTTCTAAATTTCTCTTTGTTGGATGGGTGTTTTGTTCCTTGTTTTCTGTTTCCTCTTTGGTCTTCTGATCTTAGTGTCCTGAATTCCTGGTGGCCAGTGTGACCTCTGATCTGTACTAGTTAGGGACTGGGCAAATAATCCAATAAAAAACAGTGGAATATAGACTTTAACAGAGAACTCAACAGAGGAATCTAAAATGGCTGAAAGACACTTAAAGAAATACTCAACATCCTTAGCTATCAGAGAAGTGCAAATCAAATCAACTCTGAGATTCTATCTTACACCTGTAAGAATGACCCAAGATCAAAAACACTGATGACAACTTATGCTGGAGAGGATGTGGGGAAAAGGGAACACTCCTGCATTGCTGGTGGGAGTGCAAACTGATACAGCCCCTTTGGCTATCAGTCTGGTGATTTCTCAGAAAATTAGGAAACAACCTTCCTCAAGACCCAGTAATATCAAAGGGTATATACCCAAAGGATGCTCATTTGTATCACAAGAACATATTCTCAACTATATTCATAGCAGCATTGTTTGTCATAGCCAGAACCTGGAAACAACCTAAAATCCCCTTGGCCGAAGAATGGATAAGGAAAATGTGGTACATTTACACAATGGAGTACTACACAGCAAGAAAAAAATAACATCTTGAAATTTGCAGGCAAATGGATGGCTCTAGAAAACATCATACTGAGTGAGGTAACCCAGACCCAGAAAAACAAATAGCATATGTACTCACTCACAACTGGGTTTTAGACATAAAGGGGAAAAAAGCAACCTACAATTCACAATCCCAGAGAATCTAGACAACAAAGAGGACTCTAAGAGAGACATACATAGATCTAATCTATATGGGAAGTAGAAAAAGATAAGATCTCCTGAATAAATTGTGAACATGGAGTTCATAGGAGAAGGTAAAAGGGGAGGGGAGGGAGGGAGGTGAGCAGAAAAAATATATATAGCTCAATAAAAAATAAAATATAAAAAAGAACTATTCAACACCCTTAGGGTCATCAGGGAAATATAAATCAAAACTACTTTGGGATTTCAACTTACACCAATCAGAGGGTCAATATCAATAAAATAGTAACAACTCATGCAAGTGAGGCTGTGGAATAAGGAGAACACTCATCCATAGCTGGTGGAAGTGCAAACGTATACAGTCACTATGGAAATCAGTGTGGGAGTTCCTCAGAAAAATAAAAATTGATCTACCTCAAGGCATATACTCAAAGAACAATTTATCCTACTACAAAGACACTTGTTCAACCATGTTCACTGCTGCTCTATTCATAGTGATCATAAACTAGAAACAACCTAGATGTTCATCAATGTGTGCACGGATAAAGAAAATGTGGTACGTTTACAATGGAATATTACTCAGCCATTTTTTAAAAACTGAAATTTGCAGGTAATACATGGAGCTAAAAAAAAATCTTGGGTAATATAATTCAGTACCAGAAAGATGAATATGGTATATATCCACTTATATGTGAATGTTAGTCATGACAAGCAAGCTACCATTCATATAACCACAGAGGTAATATAGAAAGTAAGGATCTAGGGGAGGGAGAATGGATCTCCCTAGGAAGGAGAAATAGTTATGGATAGATAAGGGGAAGACTGAATAAGAGGATCAAAAAGGGAAGAGGGGGATGAAGGAAGAAATATAGGGAGAGGCAGTTAAAACTAAGGGCCATTTGAGGTATTGCATGGAAACCTAATGCAGTAGGAACTTTCTATAATGCACACATATTTGAAGATAGTCCAAATGAAATGACAAAATTATGGGGAAGACAAAATCCCAATTGGAAATCTCTCGTCACCAAATGAAAGTTCCAGTGCCTGGAATGGATGACATCTAATGAGTGATTGGTCAAAGCAGTCCCATAGGAATCCCTAAACAACCCAGACTACTGACAAGGCTATTGGTTGCTTTCTACAAACTAAAAGTAAGCCTGCATTGCTAAAGACAACACCTACACCACTTATTGAACATGGAAAATTTGAGATGGAGCCTAGAGAGAGCCTTCACACCTTCAGGCTAGAATTCCTGGTACTAGAAGATACTCTGCATGCCACCAAAGAAGTAAGGTAAGCACCAATCTAACTACAAACTCTTCAATCTGCAAGAGTAACCTGCCTGCAAAATATGCTGATACAATAGTGGCACAAAGTTTTTGGGAGTAACCAACCAATATCAGGTTTGAGTTAAGGCTCATTCCATGAGGTAGAACTCACACCCAATGCTGGTTGTGTGCCCAAGAACCTGAGACTAGATAGGTCAGGGACCTGGGAGAAAACCAAATACTACTGTTCTACTAAAAGGGTGTAGCAATAAAATGACTCCTAATGACATTCTGGTATACTCATAGATCAGTCCCTTGCTCAGCCATCATCAGAAAAACTTCCTCCTGCAGCAGTTAAGAACAAATACAGAGATACACAGCAAGACAATAGGCAGAGAATGAGAGATAGAGATAGAAAGATCTTAGAATGCTCAGCCCATGAAATCCCTCCCCTCAAAGCTCAGGAACTTTACAGAAGAGGAGGCAGAAAGAGTATGAAAGCCAGAAGGACTTGAGAACATTGGTGCTCACCTAAACCCAGAGACTGTGGCAGCAGGCACAGGGCTGGCATGGATACCAAAGGAGTCCTAGAGCTGAAAGGAGAATTGGGCCCCATCCCTAACTGAGAAGCTATCTCCTATTGATAGACACTTGCATATGAGAATTTAGCTTTCCCCAGGGGAGTCTCACTAGGGAAACAAACCACTGTTAAGGATAAATTCCATGCCCAGCAGTAGGTGGCCAATGCAAAACAAACTCAGAGGTTGGAGGTTCTTTGTTTCATAATGTTAAGTCAAAGCAGTTCTGTTTGTTGGAGTTTTTGTTTTGTTTTTTATTCTGTTTTGTTTCTGCCTTATAGGTCCTTTGTGTATATATTATGGTTTTCAGTCTTGGGATTTTATGGGATTCCTGTGTATACAAGTGTGAGTGTTTCTACATCTTAAAAAAAAAAACACAGTAGGAAAAAAGGAAGAAGGAAGAGAGATTGATCAGTAGGAGGAAACACCCTTGCAGCTTGAAATGGAGAACACAGTCTGAGATTTCTCTTCCAGTCAACTGGCTGTGGAGTGCCATTGAGTCATAGTGTGTCTGAGAGAAGGCTGCCTAGCATGGAGAAGATATTTCTATTTATCCATGTCTGAGCGTTCTTCACTACTCTACCGCACAGAAGGTCTCATGAAGCAGGAGGTGCTGCTGCAAGGTGCAGCAGTTCTGAATGAGCCTTTTCATTTTCCTGTAAGCTCCTGAACCCATGGTTCTGAGATCAGCAGATGGCTGGCTTGTTTAGAGTGTTTATAGATCTGACCTAAGTTATGAAAGATTTTTTTTTGAGCCAGAAGGAATTTTTAAACATTTCTTTGAACAAAATTATGTAGGTCATAGAGCCCTAGTCCTGATTTTCTTAACCTATACATAGACTTAAACCAAGAAGCAACTGTGGTAATAATGTCAGACACTTCCCTAGCATTGGGCTTCACAGCCCCATGTGCACATGCACTGGTCACTTCTCAGGAAGCATCTCTGGACATGGTAATTCTGAACAATCAGTAGGTGAGATTGAGGGCATGCGGTGTGTGCATGTGCAGGGTGTGTGTGAGAGAGAGAGAGAGGAGAGAGAGAGAGAGAGAGAGAGAGAGAGAGAGAGAGAGAGAGAGAGAGAGAGAAAGGTGGGGGGAATGTGTGTGCTGTGCCTGTGTAGGGAAACGAGAGACTGAGGCAGACAGAAACGTCATGAAGAGCTGGCTCATGATTGTGAAGGCTGGCAAGCCGAGACATGCAAAGCTGACATCTCAGTGGGATTCTGAGAGCTGGAAGCTACAACAGAACGAGAACGAGAAGGAAACTCGATTTAAGGATTTCCAGGCAGGAAAACTCAGTGCAAACAGGGCCATCCCTTTTGTTCTATGTAGGCCTTAAACTGACCAGAGGAGGTTACTTCCACTAGAGAAGTTAATCCTTTTTCCCCAGTCTTCTGACTCCAGTGGTAATCTCACCCCAAACTCCCTCACAGACGTACCCAGCGCGGTGTTTAGTCACACGTGGAGGCACCTCACAGCCTGCCACGCAAATCAGTCACCACACCATGTACACATGGCACAGAGCACTGCTCAGAGAGGAACAGCCTTTCTTCCTGGTGGGATCCACCTCCCCAGCCCCTCCTGAAACTGTGGGTCCAGGCCAATGATGCCCGGCAGCACATTTCCTCACAGCCCCAAATTCCCCCCTAAATGAGCTCAGGCTGCCTGATGACCAGTCTCCTGTGGGCCTGACTGCAGGCACAGCCAGCACCTCCTCCATGATCCTGTGGCTTGGGAGGCAGTCTTCTCTGTAGCCACACCCAACCAGAACACATTCCCAGTTAGAGCTGGCTCCTCAGCAAACCCATCACCAGACATCTGCCAGGAGAAGTCCCCCGTCCTGACTGTCCTTGGAGTCCACAACAGGTGTCAACCTCTGAGTGTAAAGAGGTCACTGCTAACCCTAGGTGTGCTCTGGCCTCCTTAGCTCTCCCATCTATATGGAAAGGGCCATGTTTACTAAACACAATAGTTTCTCTTACTCTACCTCGCTGCTGCCCTGACTCCAGCTGACAGCAGTAGCAGGTGCCACCTCTTGCCTTTAATGACAGCAGTATTTCCTAGGCATGGGCACATCAATAGTGCTCAACACACACTCCCAAATACTCTCCTAGTTTTGAGTCCCAAATCACCAACCACTTCTGATCTTCAGTTCTGAGTACTGGCCATCAAAAGGGCCTTTAGCCTGCTCTGGGGAGAAGAAAACAAACCATGAGCCAATCCCACAGCTGGTACGTATGGGGAGATACGCAGACCTAGCTTGGCTCATGTCCAAAGCGGAGCCTCCCTGCCATGCAGGTCTCAGTCCAGGTCATGGACCACCAGGTGCTCGCTCTCTGGGAAGGAGAACCAGAACAGCAGCCGGCTGCACACGTAGTATATGGGCCCAGGGCAGCTATTCCTTGAAGAATTCTCCGTGAGGCTGACTTAAAATCATGGCTTTTCTCAGCCAGAGAAGTACATTAAGGCCAGATGGGGCTGTACCTAGACTTCCTGGCTCCAGGGCCTGGGGGCCTGGATGCCTCAGCCTTAATTGAAGGGTCTGAGCTCCCCCTTTCCTCAGCTAGAACAGCACAGCAATGAATACAAGGCTGTCTATGGCAAGGCATATAGTAAGTGAAAGTTCTGCAATCTTTACAAAAAAGAAATATCAATTCTTGTAAAATTTTTTGTTATCCCCAATAGGAAAATCTGCAGACTCTAGTTACTCTAGCTTTGCCCATTTGAAAGGACGGTGGAAATTTTCCTGGACACTAGAGTGCTGGCCATATATAACCAGGCCAGGGCCAAGTCCTCGTTAAAATTTACACTCAAATGTTCATGCTAACAAGGAAGGTGAATTGTAAACCAAATGTATCCAAGTAAAAAGCCAGATCATCACTCTCGAACACGATGGTACATTGTATGATGACTTTCGAAATGCTTGAGATCATAGCATTTAATTTGTTAACATTTTTTTTCTTTTCTTTTAATGGTTATTTTTTATTTTTATTTTTTTTTTTGAGAGAGGGAGGGTTTCTTTGTTTAGCCCTGGCTGTCCTGGAACTCCATTTATAGACCAGGCTGGACTTGAACTCACAGGGATCCACCTGCCTCTGCCTCCCGAGTGCTTGGGATTAAAGGCGTGCATTACCACAGCCCAGCTATATTGACCTTTCTTTTTTCTTTCTCTCTCTCTCTCTCTCTCTCTCTCTCTCTCTCTCTCTTTCTCTCAATATAGGACAGAAAGAGAGGAAAGTGGAGAATGCACTGAGGAAGGCTTGTCAAGGTGTGGTTTTGTCCAGAATTGCTCACAAATGGGCCAGAGTAGTTCATAAACCACGACTAGAGAGCGAGAAGATGGGGCTGAAGTATGTGGTTGTTTTAATCACATACACACTTCATGTCTGTTTTACTCTGAAGAAGCACGGCCCAGGTAGACAGGCTGACTGCTTAGGGAAGGGCCCTCCACACAGACTGACCGTGGCAACTATTTCAATAGGCAGGAACTGCGGAGAGGCCCCTAAATCCATGAGCCAGTGCAGACGTGGCCTAAAGACAGCCTTTCCCAAAGCCACCCCGTCCTCTCCTCTCCTGTCTAGGACGTCCTAAGAAGACCTGTCTGCAAAGAAAACTCTGCTCATTTCCATGGGATAAATATTCCCATCCTAGTTGATTCTGAGCCAGCAGTGATTTGAAGACTCCTGTTTACTTAACAAGTGACTTCCCTCTTGAGCCAAATCCAGTGGACACATCACTGGGCTGTGTCTCTTATATTCAAGCCAAACATACAACAGACCACTTCTCATCTCCCCTGCTGCCTCCTGGGCTTAACCCCCATAATCTCTCACCACGATCCTTGCAAGTGCCACCTGCTCTATATATTTATAAATATAAATACATATATATGTATACACACACATACACACACACACATATATTATATTATATTCTCAACACTCCTGCAGCACCTACCTTTTCTCTGACTAAAGTATTCCCTACTTCGTTTTGTTTTATGAGACAGGGTCTCACTATGGCCTGGAATTTGCTACTTAGCCAAGGCTAGCCTCAACCTCACAGAGATCTACCTGCCTTTGCCAGAGGAGTGCTTTGGACATTACGACATTCTCTCTGGCCCACTTAGAACCGGCTTCGACAAGGTGCATATGCTAGATGTAGCACGTGGATCCTGTCGTCCAGCTAATTCTTTCAAGAAGAAGCAGAAAGACTGGAATCTGTCCAAAGGTGTTCATAGCAGAAAGACTTTCCATGAACTCATCCAGCACGTTCATTCCAGCTCAGCCAGTAGGAAAAAATGGCTACCCAATCTCTACCAAAAAGACTAGCTCCAGGGGAGACAGCCAGGAGCCCGCAGTACGAGGCTTACAAGCTTCCTTCCCCTTCAGAACTCAGAATAGCACACCAATCAACAGGCCTCTGTTTGACTCAAAGGGTCTCTCTCAGTCACAGGCGCTCAGGAATTCACCGCTCTCGCTGTAACGGGACTTTAACAGACTCCTTTATCCAGGTCGTTGTCCCTTCTACTAAAACTACCGTTTTCAGTATGAAGGGCAGATGAGTTTCATTACGCAAAATAGGAATTATATTAAAATTGTGGGATAATGTAGAAAGGAGTAATTTAATGAGGAAAAGAGAACCATTGTCAGAAAAATTAACGCAATCCTAGTGATGTCAACTGTGTGGCCTCTTAGGAAAAAACCTCTTCCAGAGGACGGTGTTTCTAAATCCTGGGTCCTCCTGGGTGTGACTCCACTGAGAAGCTTTTGTGGGCCACAAGCCTCAGGCAGTTGAAAGGCATTAGCTATGGATTATGAGACCTCTCTGCCGGCCCCGCCCTTGCACTGGTCCCTGGGAACCTGGCTGGTTTCCGGATCTGCAGCCTGTCTGGAGCCCCACCCAGGAAGTGAGATCGATTTGGTTTGTCTTCGAGGGTCACTGCACTCGGCATCTCTTTTCTCACTGTAGGCATGGAATCCTTGTACCTGTTAGTGCAAAGTGCAAACCGGCAGTTAGGCGTTGCAAACGTCACATTTGACTGAGAGCCCAAGATGAGTCCCTGGGGCCAGACCCTGGGCCTTGAGGGCTCTCTGTGCCATTTGTTGGCCTAACCCGCGAACGTGAGCCTCTACTCACCACACCTTGTTACCCACTTTGGCACAGTGTTTCTTTTGTGTTGTATGCTCCTGCCCCGTGCTCCTTGTGAGGTCTCCTAGCTCATGGAAACGCCTTCAGGCTCTGCACTGTCAGCTGGACAGGTGGTGGGCCGACTGGCAGCAGCGACATCTAGTGGCTCCAGAAGGTATTTTAAGTTAATAAATGTATTCCCCTTCTCCCTACACCCTCCCACCCCCATTCCCAACAATGCGAAGGGATCGAAATTTAGAAAGCACCTTACGTGTGATCTCAGACAAAGAGATGTTTCCAAGACTTTTTTTAAAGACCGTCGTTGGTCCCATCAATATTTTCATTTGCTCGGCATGAGGGCAGAACTCAGGAGGGAGTGGTCATCGTACAGGCATTGTGAGTAGGACAGAACAGAGGAAGGAATTAGTTAAGGATGCGCTCGCTCTGGTACAAGGGATCAACTGAGAGCCTCTTGTGGACCACTTCTCAGAATCTGTTCCCCATGACATTGAAAATTTGGGTTTAGTTATATTTGTCCAGTTACTGTGAGGAAAATTATTCCTGTCTCTGTGTGGGTGAGAAGTCACTAGATAGCTTTAAACAAGCATCAAGAAACACATATTAGCTCTTTCGGGACTTGGCTCCAAGATGACCAAAAAAAGGAGAAACAACGGTCATGCCAAAAAGGGCCACGGCCATGCACAGCCAATTCGCTGCACTAACTGCGCC
>NW_004949175.1:1227946-1233179 GCF_000317375.1 Microtus ochrogaster | reverse complement strand
GGAGAGGAGAGGAGAGGAGAGGAGAGGAGAGGAGAGGAGAGGAAGTAGATGTGCTTTTAAGATTATGTTGACCCCAATGAACCAGCGTTTTACTGTCTTATTTGACAGCTCAAGTTCCCCATGTCTTCCAATAGGCATTCATTATATTTCTCCCAGCTATACTGGGATATAATTGACAAAATTTTAAATGTTAAAGTTAGGCAACTTATTTGTTATAAATACATTTTAAAATTTCTCAATTGGGCTAACGAATATATCTGTTACCTAGCCTAACTTCCTTTTGTGTGTGTGGAAAGAATATCTGAAATTTGATATCCTCACAAATCTCAAGTATACGGCTCAGTTTTGAAGACTACAGTCACCAGGACAAATATTAGATCCCTGATATATTCACATCGGAATGTTCAGAGCCCTGGGCCAAGACTTCTCCACCTCTCGCATTCCCTGACTCCTACTCACCTACTCTCGCACTCTCTAGGGTCTGCGCATAAGTGAACCCACTCAGTATTTCTCTTGCTATTTTTGGCTTACTTCAAGTTCATGCATGTTGCTTTAAATATAGTTTCCTGTTTTTACCCAGCACTGAGTAATGTATCATTGTATGTGTACACCAGTTCTGTGAATCTAGTCATTCAACTAGCACACACTTGGGCTACAGTTCCTGTCGGGGCCACAGTGACTAATGCCACCTTGAAGAAGGGCATGCTGATGTCTGTTAGTCATATTGATCCTGTTTCCTTGGTATCAGTAACCAGTAGAGGGGTTACTGGGTCACATGGTAGCACGATCTTTGTTTCTGAAGAAAGGAATACCATTTATACAATTGTTACACAAATTTGCACACACACTAACAACAGGCAGGCTTCTGTTTTACCACACTGGTCCCCACCAGTCACTTGAGTTTTCATTCCCACAGAGGTGAGGTGGTATTTCACTGTGGCTTTGATCTGTGTTTCTCTGACAATTATTGACAGAGTACTTGTTGACATTTGTATGCCTTCTGTGGAGTAACATCCATCACATACCCTGCACTTTAAAAAAATGGCCATCTTGTATGAGTCATGTGCTTTACACATTAACCTCTGGTTGAGTAATACTCCAAAGGCCACCTTCCCATTTGACTGTACCCTCGCTGTAAACTTTCGAAGTTTGAGTTGATGTTACCTGTTTACTTTTACCTTTATTGCTTTTGATCCGATATCAAAAAAAGAAAGAAAATTATTACCAAGATTAAATTCAATAGGGTTTTTGTATTATTTCTTCTTGTTCTCTAATTTCAGATCTCAAATTTAAGTTTTTAATTAGTTTAAAATTGTTTTGTTGATAGCATAAGAGTTCAGTTCTATTCTTGCTCCAGTTGATAACCAGAATTCCTACTGAAATTTATAAAGGACGCTTTCCTTAGTCCACTTTGTGTACTTGGCGCCCTTCTTAAAGACTGGAGACTAATATGAATTTATTTCTGGGCTCTGTTTTTTTTATATATATCTGTATATATATATGTATATATATATATATACACAAAGTGTATGCTTTTATGTGTAATGAAATAAAAAAATTAAACAAAGAAGTAGTCATTAAAAATCTCCAACTAAAAAGGTGATATAGATTTAGCTCATAGTTTTCCCAGTCCTCCAAAGAAGAACTAACACCACTACTCCTCAAATCCTTCCAAAGATAGAAATAGGGACAATCCCTGACGGCTTTTATGAAACCTCTACTATCCTGATATTCATATCACATCAAAAACCAAAAAAAGATAATTACAAATCAATAACTTTTATGAGCATTGTTGCAAAAATTATCAAAACTTGCAAAACAGAATTCTTGCAAATCAAATTTAAGAGCACATTAAAAAATATTGTCCAACATGATCAAGATGGCTTCATCTGAGTGAGGCAGGGATATTTCATTTTAAATAAATAAATATAACTGTCTTAGTTGGGGTTTTTATTGCTGTAAAGAAACACCATGACTGTGGCAACTCTTAAAAGGAAAAGCATTTAATTGGAGTGGCTCACTTACATTTTCAGAAGTTCAGTCTATTAACATCATGGCTGGGAGCATAGCTGTATGCAGGCAGACATAGAGTCATATATCTTGCAGGCATAGGAAGTCAACTTAGACACTGGGCAGTATCCTGAGTAGAGGAAATCTCAAAACACATGCCCACAGTGACACATTTCCTCCAACAAGGCCTTACCCACTCTACCAAAGCACATTTTCTAACAGTGCCATTTCCTATGAGACTATGGGGGCTAATTATATTCAAGCTACCACAATAACCTAACATGTAAGCAGTCTAAAAGAAATTTTAAAATGATCATCTATATTAGATGTAGAAAAAAAAAACTTTTGTTGAAAATCCAATATCCCTTCATGATAAAAATTCTGG
Source organism: Microtus ochrogaster (assembly GCF_000317375.1). Classification (NCBI taxonomy): domain Eukaryota; kingdom Metazoa; phylum Chordata; class Mammalia; order Rodentia; family Cricetidae; genus Microtus; species Microtus ochrogaster. Next base: position 1,230,784 of record NW_004949175.1, on the reverse strand, counting down.
AGAGCCTAGGAATATTAGGGACATATTTCAACATAATAAAGACAATTTACAGTAAGCCTACAATCAACATCTTCCTAAGTGAAAAGAAACTCAAAGCACTCCCACTAAAATAAGGCCAAGACAAGGATGTTTACATTCCCCAAACCTATTCAATATAGTACTTGAAATCTTAGCTAGAGCATTAAGACTACTGAAAGAGCTGGGCGATGGTGGCGCACACCTTTAATTCTAGCACTTGGGAGGCAGAGGCAGGCGGATCTCTGGGAGTTCGAGTCCAGCCTGGTCTACAAGTGCTAGTACAAGCTACAGCAAAAAACCAAAAAACCAAAAAAAAAAAAAAGACTACTGAAAGAGAGCAAGAGGATACAAATAGGAAAGAAAGATACCAAGATATTCTTATTTGAAGATGACATAATTTTATACATTAAAGTCTCCACCAAAAATTTCCTACAGCTGATAAACACTTTTAGCAAAGTAGCAGAATACCAAATTAATGCACAAAAATGAAGGCTTGTGTAATTGAAAAATTATAAGACATTGAAGGAAGAAATTTAAGAAGAGATCAAAAAATGGAAAGATATCCCATACTCGTGAATTATTAGGGTTAATAGTGTGAAAAATGGCCATCCTTCAAAATGCAACCTAAAGAGTCAATGTGATCCCTATAACAATTCCAACAAATTTCTTCACAGAAATACAAAATAATAATGCTATGGGACAATGGTCTGTATCCTGTCAATTATATTTTAAATAAATGCTGATTGGCCAGTATCCAGGCAGGAAGTATAGGCGGGATAACCAGGCAGGAAGTAGAGGTGGAGTGACAAGAACCTGAGAATTCTGGGAAGAAGAAACTTGGTCCGCAGTTCTAATCTGCCACAGAAGAATGTGACTGCCTTGCTGAATAAGGTGCCGAGCCACCTGGCTAATATAAGTTCTAAGAGTTAATAGAAGCCTGAGCTACTAAGCCAATCAGTTTATAACTAATGAAGACTTCTGTGTGACTTCTTTGGAACTTAATGACTGCGGGAACTGGGCAGGACAGAAACCTCAGTCAACATAATAATTTTAAATTTCATATGGACATACAAAAAACAACAAAATGATTAAAATAATCCTGAATTCTGGAATTATCACCATCCCTTATTTCAGGTTATATTGCACAGAAATGGTTTTTAAAAAGCAGGGTATTGGCATACTAACAGACATGTTAATCAATGAAACACAACTGAAGATCTGGTCATTGTGTCACATACCTACACACATGGGGTCTGTGGTTGATTTGCCCAGTGTCACTCCACTAGAGAAAACTACTTTACCCTTCCAGCAGGTATCAATTGCAAATCGTTTCTTGCTAGGAATTGGACTCTGTCCACTTTTGCTTTCAAAGCTGGGATTTTTGTCTGTGCAGATCTGGAGCATGCTTTCACTGTCTCTGTAAGTTTACATGTGTATCAGCCCAGTGGTGTCTAGAAGACACTGTTTTCTTGAAATCATCCACCACCTCTGACTCTTTTTTTATTTTTTGACTCCTGTTTTAACTTTCTTTTTATTTATTTTTTGTGTCTTTCACATCATGCATCTCAATCCCATACATTTCCCATCCCTTTGTATTTGCCCTCTGCCCTTGCAAATCTCCCCCAAAATAAAATTTAAGAGAAAAAAAAGGAAATGTTCTCATTATGGAAGCTGTACCATGAGACAGCGAATCACGCAGTGAACTCTTTTGTCCACCTATCTTTACTTGCAAGGGCTCATTGCAAAGAGTTATTGGCCTGACTCATATCATCATTCTGTCTCCTCTTCCGCATAGACCCCTGAGCCTTGAGTGGAGCACTGGGTGATCCAAAGTCTTTAAGTCTCTGCAAGTTGCCCAGCTGTGTGTCTCTGTGATAATTAGCATCTATTGCAAAAAGCTTCTCTGATAGCAGTTGTATGATGCATGGATCTATGGGTAAAATCTCTGTATTGCTAGGTTCATTTAACAGGATAATAGTAGTAGGCTTTCCCCAGGGCCCATGACCTATGTAGTCTCAAGTTGTTTCAAACACTTATCAGTGTTGTATATAAGTTCTATCTTATGGAATAGATCTTTACAAAGATAATCAAAACATGGTTATTTACTCCCACAACACTTGTGCCACTATTGCACCAGTATATCTACAGACAGATCTCCATTGTGTGTTGAAGAGTTGGTATCAGGGTGAGATTAGGTTGGAGTTGGTATCTGGGTGAGATTGCTGATTATTTTTATCCTCTGGTAGCATGCAAAGTACTTTGTAGCACCATGAATGTTAGTTAGTAGGGTGAAGCTTCAGGTTTGGTATTAGTTCTCAATTTCTCTATACTTAATGGATAAGTAAATGGCATCTTCGGAAGTAGGGCCTTGCCATCGGTTGTGGAGGACAACCAAAAGCCTGTAACAATATGTGATGTTTGGGAGAAGCCTAATAACCCCCCTTGGCCAATAACTCAAGAAGATTGGTTAACCTATTCCTTTAGGTATGGATGAGCATGGATCCTCCCAGACAGCTTATAAGAAGGTGCCTATAGCAAGATCAAGGCCAAACACTATTGTAGCCAAGGACACTTGGATTTAAATGGGTCTGCTTCTACCTTCAGAGCCACACAATCAGAAGCTTACAGCCTGGGTGCAGTTCATCCTTCTCAAAAAATGGTTCCTCTGCCTTATTTTCTTTCCTGTTGTGGTAAAATGCCCTGATAAAAGTAATGGACGCCTTTAATCCCAGCACTTAGGAGGCAGAAGCAGGCGGATCTCTGTGAGTTCGAGACCAGCCTGGTCTACAAGAGCTAGTTCCAGGACAGGCTCCAAAACCA
>NW_004949175.1:1224004-1226797 GCF_000317375.1 Microtus ochrogaster | reverse complement strand
TCTTGGGAATATACCCAAGAGAGGCCCTATCATACAACGAAAGTATATGCTCAACTATCTTCATAGCAGCATTGTTTGTAATAGCCAGAACCTGGAAACAACCTAGATGCCCTTCAATGGAAGAATGGATGAAGAAAGTATGGAAAAAAAGATCTTATTATGACTAAAGATTCAAAGTTACAGTCTATCACCGCAGGAAAGTCAAAGCAACAGGGTGGTGGGAGCAGATTGTCTCGTTGCATCCACAACTAAGAAACAAAATGTTTGCATGCTAGTGCTCAGTGTGCTTTTTTTTTTATTGTATAGTATCCAGAATTCCCCACCCAGATAAAGGTCTCACCACAGTTACCATTGATCATCCTATATCAATTAATGTTATCAGGATAATCCCTTATAGACATTATCAGAGACTAACCTTAACCTAGAAAATTCTTAGAGGCGTGTTCATGAGTTTTTCTCATTGATGATTATATTCTGTGAAGTTGTCGGTTAACACCAACTCTCACAGTTCCTAGTCTTAGGCTCCACAATTCGACATCTTCCTACCTGGATCTTAAAGCTTCCAGAAAATACTTTTGTAAGTGAGTGACTTTCAAATTAATTTTGCTGTGGGGTCATATAGATGGACCTCCTGATGTTCATCATCTGGTATAAATATCACCCCTTTCCCATTCTTCAGCTTTAATTATGTCTGTTGTTCGGTTGCCTAAGGTTCATAAAATTCCATTATTCTTCTATTGGCACACTGCCAACTTGGCTGTCAACCTCACCTCAAGTTTCCCAAACTGGCTATATTGAGGTCATCCCATCTATTTGCCCCACTTCCAAAGTTCTCTTGCATTTACTGAATAAAAATCACTATAGATCCCTTAAATTTTTCATATAGAGGAAACTGTATAGTGCGTGTGTGTGTATATATAGTTTAACCAAAGTGGGATGTAATGTAAAATATTCTTTTTATTCAGAGACACTAAATCTTTAAGAAGATAATCATTGACAGTAACATTGTAATAGAAAATTCCACATGACTTATATCCAACCCTTCCTCTGCCAAAACTTTTTGTAAGAGAATGATCAGCCTCAATAACTAAATGTATTTAAAAAACAAACATGCCCAGTTACCTTTTGCAACGTATATCTAAGAAAGATAGCTGTTATGAGAACCAAATTAATAAAACTTGAAACCAGCCGGGCGATGGTGGCGCATGCCTTTAATCCCAGCACTCGGGAGGCAGAGGCAGGCGGATCTCTGTGAGTTCGAGACCAGCCTGGTCTACAGAGCTAGTGCCAGGACAGGCTCCAAAGCCACAGAGAAACCCTGTCTCGAAAAACCAAAAAAAAAAAAAAAAACTTGAAACCAATGATGAAGTAAGAACTACTCAGATAGCTGCTGATACATGTCACTGTCAGGGGAAATAGAAGGCCAGAGTTGGAGGTGGAAAATGTGGTCATACAACACAAGCAAACGCCTAAGTTCATAATAAAATCCAAGTGACATTAGGCAAATATTTTCACTACCATCAACCTTATAAATATTATCAGTGGGGTTTTCTTCTGTGTGCCAATCCTTGAAACAAATTTCAAATTATTATGAATTTTTTAATGTATTTTAACAAGTATGTTTATTTTGTCATTCTACTCAGAGGCAAAATGATTGAGAGGATCTTTATTTTATAAACAAACTAGAAGTTCTGAGCCTGTTTAAGTTCTGCTGCTGAAACTTGTTCATAGAAATCAGCCTTGCCTTAGGCAGATGGTCAGCATCAGACCTGCCCACACACAGCCTTACACACTGCTGGGTAAAATACAAACGTAGAGACACCAAGGAGAACACATGAGTTCTGTACGGGCACTCATTCCTGTAGTTTACTACAAATAGTGTTTAAATGTAATAAATGCCTGGCTATTTCTAAGTTAGGATCCCATCTCTTGATAGCATACAGGAAACTAAGGAAACGCATGGTTCTTAAGATTTCCTAAAGTAAATACTTTATTATATTCAGAACCTTACCCTTCACAAGGTCTAGTAATTTGGATAGCTTAACTTTGGATAATTAATATGTGTATATATGTGTGTGGAGGTGGCTGGCTGGCTGGCTGGATGGATGGATGGATGGATGGGTGCACAGACCTCATATGTTTGCATGTTCTTTACCATGTAATGGTGGTACATGTGCCCATGTATGCATGTGTATGTGGAGGTTAGAATCTGGACAGCAGGCATTTCCTTTGATTTTTCTCAAAGGCAGTATCTCTCCCTGAACCCCAAGATCTAGGATTCATCTAGATTGTCTATCTAGCTTGCCCTATGAATCTCCTGATGCTATTTATCTAGCAATGTGGTTACAGGTGGGCTGCCACACCTACCCAGATTCCATGAGTACTGGGGTTCAAATTTCAATGTTCATACCTGTGAAGAAAGTAACTTATCCACTAAACCATCTCCCCGGGCTCTTTATATTTTTTACTTAAAAATATTTATTTTGCCAGGTAGTGGTGGTGCACACCTTTAATCTCAGCACTTGGGAGACAGAAGCAGCTGGATCTCTGTGAGTCTGAGTCAGAGACTAGCCTGGTCTACACAGTGAGTTTCAGAACAGCCAGGGCTACACAGTAGAATCCTGTCTCAAAAAACAAAACAAAACAAAATTATTTCAGGGATTGTTAAGGATCAGTAATGCATGTCCCCTAACTGCATCCAACCCCGCAACAGACAAAGGTCTGATCTCCAAAATATATAGAGAACTCAGGAAACTAGACTTTAAAATGCTAATTAACCCAATTAAAAAATGG
>NW_004949175.1:1217859-1222214 GCF_000317375.1 Microtus ochrogaster | reverse complement strand
AAAAAAAAAAAAAAAAAAAAGACTAGGGAAGCTATCAAGTTAATTACCATGGGCTCCCTCTGCTGGTGAGTCAGTATGCCAAGAGCAAAGCAAAAACACCAAGGGAGGGAATTTTTCATGACAATGCATCAAATGCAAAATCAATAAAGTATGAATAAGATCTTCACAGAATAAGATTTTCATGCCCTTCATAAGCTAGTAAGTTACTTGCACTTCAGTTTAGGTCAAAAATTTTACCCAAAAGTCCAAAGGGTAAAACTTTGATCCCCAAGGGACTGTTTTTGGGAGGTGCTGAAACTAGCTGTAGAATCTTACAAAGATCTTCTCGGATCATTGAAGGTGGCCTAAAAAAGGGTTGTTGGACTCCAGTTCCATTCTCCCGTTTTTGCTTCATGGTGATAAAGTGAAAGTTTTGTTTTATCCACTCCTTAAGGGTTGCTTTCATAGTACCAAAAGGTGCCACAAAAGCTTCCAAAGGAGGGAAGCAATGAAGAGTCCTACCGAGCTATGTTATCCATGAACCACATCAAGACCAGCACGGCACGATAATCCTAAGGATGTAGTAGTGGTACACACACCATGGTGGTAACCAGCTGCTCACTAATTAGACTTAAGACCCTCTCAACAAGAGAGAGATCATGCCTGGTACTTGAAACTCAGTAAAGTCAGGGTTATTACAGGAGAATATACAATCACTAATTTATTAAACCTGCATAATCCCTAACAACAACCTATAAACATGTTTCCATATACCAACCAATAAGTGCATTATTTACCCCTCATCAAGGAAACTTCTCTTTGCAATGGACACAGAACGCTACAGAAAATCACAACCAATCAAACTAAGAGTTGCAGAGCTCCAAGGAATGCTTAATAGATACATCTACAAAACACTCCCATACCCAAAGCACAGGAAACTTTGTGGAAGAGAGGGCAGAAAGATTGTAAAAGCCGGAGGATTGTGGACTTGGCTGTGAGATTGTGTTTCCTGGGAATATCAGAAGCTATACCCATAAAGTCTCATCAAACATGAGCTGAGCAAAGAGGACACCAATGAACATGCCAAAACTTCTTATGGCAGGGGAAGCCCACAAGGACTCAACCCTACCCAAAGAACCATACATAACTATACACAACTGAAAAAAGCTGGGAAAGGGAGAAGTGGCCTCCAGGGACACATACACAAGCTAGTTGTCCAATGTCAGTCAGCCCTGAAAACATACATATAGGCAACATTATATAATAGACTAAATAGGTTACATTTAGGAATATGTATTTGCATATATAGAACCATGCAATAACAATTGGTGAATAAAAGAGGCAATGAATCTCAAAGAAAGTGGAGAGAGAGAGATATGGGAGTGTTTTGAGGGAGGAAAGATAAAAGAGAAACATTGTAATTATATTATCTCAAAAAAGATTTTTTGTTCCATTTTAAAAAAACCTATTGTTTCACCATAGGATCCTAACATGATGTGCTGTACCACTACAAGTCCAAAAGAAGGGGGCAAATTGATCACGAACTTGAGCCTCTAAAACTCTGAGCCAAAATAATCCCTTTTTCTTTATAGGTTAATGTCCATAATATCCAGCAGATGACATGATCCTCCTAAACCAGAGTTAGCATCCAACTTTATCACATCATTCAGGGCAAGGCATATAATATGGACACCTGCATATGCATTTGGTTCACTTGCCCCCACCTTCCACAGGGAGCACATAGAGAAGCACAGATAAATATACACAGAAGATTCGGGCCATATCTGAAGGCCACTGAGCCTGGGGAGGACACCATCATTAGAGCAAGCAATGAGCAAATCCACACTTTAATATAGATAGAAATCTCACCCCATATCACAGTAGGATTAAGAGGGAACATACATCAACACAACAAAAGCTACATATGAAAACCCAACATACCTACCAGAACTAGGTAAAGCTAGAACACTGAAAAAGAAATTTAAAATAAAGGCAAGAAGGTCAATTGTTGCAGGAAGGCCATTTGTTCGTCTCAGCCACCCAGCTATCTTAACCCCAAAATAACTGCACAGAAACTGTATTAATTAAATTACTGCTTGGCCCATTAGTTTTAGTTTTAATTGGCTAACTCTTATGATGTGGGAGTGTCATATATCAATCTGTTGATTTCATTGGTTAAGCAATAAAGAAACTGCTTGGCCCTCATAGGTTAAAACATAGGTGGGAGGAGTAAACAGAACAGAAGGCTGGGAGAAAGAAGCTGAGTCAGAGAGTTGCCATGATTCTCCCACTCCAGGCAGACGCAGGTTAAGATCATTCCTGGTAAGCCAGCTCTTGGGCTACATAGATTATTAGAAATGGGCTAGTCCAGGTGCGAGAGTTAGCTGAAAAAAGGCTAGATATAATGGGCCAAGAGGTGTTTAAAAGAATACAGTTTCTGTGTAATTATTTCGGGGCATATAAGCTAGCCATGTAGGTGGCCAGTGTGCCGGGGACGCAGCCCCGCCACTCTTAACACAACACTCTTATACTAATTTAACCCATTTCTATTAATCAATATATCGCCACATGGCAGTGGCTTACTGGGGAAATTTTCTAGCATCTGTCTCTGGCAGATCCACAGCATCTCTCTGACCCTACTTTCTTCCTCCCAGAATTTAGCTCTGTCTTTTCTGCCTACCTAAGTTTTGCCCTATCAGGCCAAGGCAGTTTCTTTATTCATTAACCAATACAAGCCACACACAGAGGGGACTCCCACATCAGTCAATATTCTTGGTGAACACAGATTTAGAAGTATTCATGAAATGCAGGCATACATTAAAAAAATATTATCTGTCATGACCACGTTGACTTTATCCCCAAGATGCAGGAATGATGGTTCAACATATGAAAGTCAGTAATGTAATTAAAATACATAAATTTACTTAAAGACAAAAACTTCACATGATCATCTAAGTAGAAACAGAAAAAAGCTTTGATAAAATCCAGTAGGGTTTTATTATAAAAACTTCAGAAACAGTTGAGACACGTATCAGATAAAGAGGATTTGGAACACTGGGCAAGATGATGTATAAGAAGCCTAAGGAGAACTACAGAAAAGGCTGGATAATTATAATTTTATTTCAAAATTGTTATGGCCATACTCTCATTGAGAGCAGTCTTTAAAAAATAAAGTATTTAGGAATAAACCTACTCAAGGAGGAAAAGGAACTCTACAATGAAACTTTAAGCCCCTTGAACAGATAGAAAAGGACACTGGAAAATGAAAATGCATTCAATGGGACTGGTACAATTAATGTGAAAATGACATAATTTCCCAAATCCATTTACAGATGTAACACAATACCAATAAAATCCGCATCCCATTCTTTTCAGAAATAGAAGAAACTATCCCAAAACTTGGAACCACAAATGACCCCAGGTAGCTAATACAATTCTGAGCAAAACAAACAAACAAACAAATAAATAAATAAAAGCTGGCAAGACTACAGTTCCAGACCTTAAGATTATTACAGAGACATACTAATAAAAACAATATGGTATCAACACAAAAAGTAACATGTAAACCACTGAAAAAAATAAATTGGAAAACTTCCAGAAATCTACAGGGACTACCCCAGCAAAGACTCCTAGTAATAATGGATACCTCGCCTAAACTGGTCATCTCCTGTGACCAGGCAAGACTTCCCAGTGGAGGTATTGGAACACCAACCCAGCCATACAACCTTTGACCTACAGTCTGTTCTGACTATGGGATGTGTATGGGGCGGGTAAGGATGGCACAGAGATTGTGGGAGTGATCAACTAAGGACTGGTCCAGCCTCAGACCCATGCTATGAGTTTGAACCCACCCCTGACACTGCCTAGAGTGCCAGGACTCAGAGGTTGGATGGCCCAGAAACCTGGACAGAATCAAACATGATTGGATAAAAAATTGCCTAACTGTATTCTGTTATCCTCATAGATTGGGAACTACCTCAATTGTTATGAGAGGTCTCATCCAGCAACTGATGAAAACAGATGCAAAGAGCCACAGCCAAACATTAGGTCAACACTGGGGAATCCTGCTTAAAAGAAGGAAGAAGGATGGTACCAGCTAGAAGGGACAAGGACATCACAAGAAACCCACAGAATCAACTAACCTGACCTCACTGGAGCTCACAGAGTCTGAACTGACAGCCAAGGAACATGATTGGGATTGACCTAGGCCTTCTACATATATGTGACTGTTGTGTAGCTTGGTCTTTTGTGAGACTCCTAACAATGGGAGCAGGGACTGTCCCTAACACTTTGGCTGGATTTGGGGACCCTATTCCTCATACTGAGTTGCCTTATACAAGATATATATATATATATATATATATGATGTGATATAT
>NW_004949175.1:1187797-1217759 GCF_000317375.1 Microtus ochrogaster | reverse complement strand
ATATATATCTCAAGGGGAGGGGAGGAGCTTAGTCTCACTAAAACTTGATATACCATCCTTCCTTGATACACATAAGAGTCCTGCCCATTTCTGAACAGAAACAGAGAAGGAGTGGATTAAGGGGTTTGGGTGGAGCAGAGGGAAAGTGAGGAGAAGGAATGGGAGGAAAGGAGGGAAGAGAAACTGTAACCAGGATATAAAAGAAATGAACAAATTCAATTAAAAAAAGTAATAGTCAGTCAGGTGAAGAGGAAGCCCACAGAATGAGTGCCTTAACCAGCTATACATCTGACAGAGGTTTACTATCCAGAATATAAAAAGAACTCAAAATACAAAATAGTCAAAAGAACAACAGATCCATTCACAAAACGGCTTGATATCTGAACAGAGAGTTCTCATGAGAAGAAATAAAAAAATATTTAATATGTATTTCAAGAATGCTCATCATTTATAGCAATTAGAGAAATATAAATCAAAACAACTTTGAGATTCCATCTTACCCTAGTCAGAATAACAAAAATCAACAAAATAAATAACAACAAGTACAAGAGGTTTGAGCAAAGGGAACCAATGTAGGATTTCCTTCTGTATGCTGTGAATATGTTTTATTACCACTGGTTAATAAAGAATCTCCTTTGGCCTATGGAAGGGTAGAATATAGCTAGGCAGGAAAACTAAACAATGCAGGGAGAAAGAAGGTGGAGTCAGACAAACACTATGTAGCCATATGTAGCCACCCAAGAAGCAAAATGTGAGGTAACAAGCAATGAGCCTCATGGTAAAATATAATAAAAATGGGTTAATTTAAGATGCAAGAGTTAGTTAATAAGAATCCTGAGCTAATAGGCCAAAGAGAATGTAATTAACATTAAGCTGCAGAGTGGTTATTTTATAAGCAACTTCGGAAACAGGTAGGTAGAGAAAACTCAGTCCAGGAGGACCAGCAGGAAGGAGGATATTTGTAGCTACATCAGGTGCCCAATGTTTGAGGCTAACCTGCCTGGCCCACCACCCACTTCAGGTCAGGGTGCTTGTAGGCCTGCTTGGGATTAAGAGGAAAGTAGCTGAGAATGCACCCAGAGCTCAGCACTCCTGGCCTGGACAAGTGGCTAGGTGGGGTCTCTTAAGTGTGCATAGGCAGGAGAGCATGGCAGATTCCCACCACCATACACAGACACTTCTAGGCTATGCAGCAAGCTACCTAGCAGATTTAGCTTCTACAGTGACAAATAGGGTTTATGTGCTGCATGCTACTTCCCAGAGTTGAGGTAGCAAGCATGGTTCCCACCCTACAGACCCAGAGCTGGCAATTGAGCTGGTGGTGAATGTTCTTCTGCCATATTGAATGAGGCAGAGCCAAAAGGCAAAACTGCAGCCTTATTCCTAGCCATGCTGCTTAGGACTTAAGGGTAAAAACAGTTATAGATTACAACAGTGATTTAAAAATGCTTAAAATGAAATAAAGTAAAATATATGTATACTAAACCACACAAAGGTGGAAAATACACAAAAAATCTGGATTATGAATATTATTTTGTTTTCTTTGAATATTTGACTGAAGAGAAATATTTTATTCTGTGGACTACCAAGCTAAACCAACATATATATTTTAAAGGTATCTTGACTTCAAAATTTGAGTCTAAGGATATGTTACTTTGGAAAAGAGGTTTTGCTTTTGTTTCCACAGAGGATGGGAACCTGTGGATTCCTTCTGGGCTAATGTGGTTTGGTGGAACAAGAACCCCCACAAAGGTCTCTGTGAACCCTAAAAATACTCCCAACAAACAACAGAAAGCAGTTTGTAGAAAACTATGCCCAAATTCCCAAAATGATTATTTACAAATGTTTAATTTCATTAGGTTGGTTATAAATGGTTAATGGTCACATTTTTAAAAGAATAAATAAATAAAGGAAATATGATACAAATGTAAGGTCAATTTTGTTACACTGTATGTGTGTGTGTATTTTTACTCTTGTTAAGGTTACTATGCTTATGCAGCTCACTTAAAAATGTAATGTATTGATGTGGGAAGGTCATTTGTCAATCTGTTGTTTCATTGGTTAATCAATAAAGAAAACTGCTTGGTCTGATAGGTCAGAAAATAGGTAGGTGGAGTAGACAGAACAGAATGCTAGGAGGAAGTGAGGCAATTGCCATGCCTCTCCTCTCTGGATCAGACGCGATGAAGCTCCAGCCCAAGATGGACGTACACTAGAATCCTTTCCAGTAAGCCACCACTTCATGGTGCTACACAGATTATTAGAAATGGGCTAGTCAAGATGTGAGAATTAGCCAAGAAGAGGATAGATATAATGGGCCAGCAGTGTTTATATGAATACGATTTGTGTGTTGTTATTTTGGGGCATAAGCTAGCCAGGCGGATGGGAGCTGGGTGGCAGGAACACGGCCCGCCGTTCATACTACAATGTTTAGTTAAAAAATACAAATACAAATTAATAGTCATCTATAATAATCAAACTATTAATTACATTAGTTAGGTTTTCTAGATATATAGACATATATTTCAGTTAGATAATCTTCAACACTTCAAAGACCTACAGAATAAGGCATTTAAAATGTTTTAAGAACTTAGACTAGTGGGACAAGTCTGCTTCTGGCAGCACCAATCTACTTCAAGAGGATGATGGGCATCGAAGAGGCTCCTTATGGAGTTTGCTAGCCTTGCCTGTACTGATTGATGGTATACTATATTAACAGGACGTAGAGGACCCACAGAAAAAAATGACTGCTAAATTTGCTAAAAGAAAGTGATACAGTTCTTCAAGATTCCTGCTTCATGAAAGAGTCTTCCAGATATTCTACGGGACACAGAAGAAAGTGAATGACAAACTGCCAATATAGGCAAAGCAGTCTTTCAAATTTCCTGCTTCATGAAAAAGTCTGTCAGATACCATGAGTTTATAGCCTGAAGATAGATGCCCCAACATTGTAGAAGAACTTTGAGTGACTTTCCAGGAAGTGAGATGTCTCTGCCAATTCTAGAGTTTTGAAAGTTGTTTATGATGCACTTCCTGTTTACTTATGTAATATTATATCATTCTGTGTCCTTTGATGGAATTGAAGACAGATAGTTATAGTTTTCCTTAATTATGATAAAAGATAAATTAGATATGAAACTTTAGACTCACAAAAATAAAATAGATGATAGAATATTTTATGTAATTTTGCCAGATACAAATAGACTAAATATTGTAAATGTAATTCCTGTTTAATACCTTTGTTATATGTAATTTTACTATATTAAAGTTAAAACCTTCCTTTTATTTAGACAGAAAGGGAGAGATGATGTGGGATTCCCCTCTGTATGCTGTGAATATGTTTTATTACCATTGGTTAATAAAGAAGCTACTTTGGCCTATGGAAGGGCAGAGTATAGCTAGGCAGAAAAACTAAACAGTATGCATGGAGAAAAAAGACAGAGGTCATGTAGCCACTCAAGAAGCAAGACGTTAGGTACAAACCGTGAGCCTCATGGTAAAATACAAAATAATAGAAATGGGCTAATTTAAAATATAAGAGTTGGTTAATAAAAAGCCTGAGCTAATAGGCTAAAGAGGATGTAATTAACATTAAGCCTCAAAGTAGTTATTTTATAAGTGGCTTCAGGAACAGGCAGGTGGAGAATACCTGGTCTAGGGGGACCAGTGGGACAGAGAATATTTGTAGTTACAGCAAACCCTCATTCACTGTTGGTAAGACTACAAAGTGGTCTAGTCATTCTGGAAATTAGAATGTAGAATTCCCAAAATGTTAAAAATAAATCTTCCATATGTCCCAGCAGTACCACTCCTTGGCATATGCCCCAAGAACTGGAATCCTACTCCACAGATCCTTTCATAACAGTGTCCATTGCTGCCCTGTTCACAATGGCTAAGAAACACAAACCATCTAAATGTCCTTCCCCAGATGAATGTAACATGAAAACATGGCACATGTACACTACAGATTACTATTCAATTGTGAAGTAAAATGGAATTTTCATGTAAATGGATGGAACTAGAAAAGACAATATTGACATGGGTAACCCAGATGCCAAAAGCAAATGTCACATGTACTCTCACCAGATGTGAGTATAGAATTGGAATAACTGCAGGAAACAGTAAACTAAAGGGCAATTGTGGGTTCAGGAGAGGGGAACGATAGAAAGAAGACCAACAGGATACACATGATCTGATGGGGAAATGAAAAATTAGGGGAAGGGCTTTAAGTGGGGAGATAAATGCAAAAGAAAGAAGGGGTGAGGGGGTAAGATAGCAGTAACGATGACTGAAAAGTCATAAGGAAAACTAGTACTATCTACCTATAATATACACATAGAGTTAAAGAAAATTTCCCATCTGGGTTGGCAATGCTTCCTCCAAGAGCCATAGACCACCCAACAAAATGCTCAACACCATTCACAAGAAGCCCTTTTAGGAGATGTTGGTTAGAGTTGTCCAAAGAACTCCTAAAGCATCCTAGGCTATTGCTGTTGTCATTGTCTGTCCTATAGGTTAAAATTAAGCCCCTACTGCTGAAGATGTTATATACTTCAGACACAGGGCCCAGAGGCCCTGTAAGAGGATCTTACTGGAATGCCTCCTCCAAAAGGAGCAGACTTCATTGTAACAGAAGATTCCATGCATGCTTGCAAAAGAGAGAAACAGCCAACCGTCATACTCAGCTTAGAATCACAACAGTGACCAACATGACAGAACAACACATGAACAACAGAGGCATGTTGCTAGCGGCCTCTGTCCCACCAGGTCCTGCAGCCATTCAGTTCCAAAGAAATAGAGGCTTACATTAATTATAAATTGGTTGGCCTTAATAGGCTTCTTTTTAACTCTTACAATTTACATTAACCCATAATACTTGTCTGTGTTAGCCACGTGGCTTGATACCTTTTATCAGTAAGTCATTCTCATCTTGCTTCCTCTGTGTCTGAGTGACAACTGCAGACTGAGCCTTTCCTCTTCCCAGAATTCTCCTGTACTGGTTGCTCCACCTACATTTCCTGCCTGGCTACTGATCAATCAGCATTTTATTAAACCAATACAACTTACAAATCTTTACAGGGTACAATACCATTGTCCCACAGCATTGAGGCATGCACATATCTAAGCAGATTTAAGTCTTACTCAACAAGAGGAAAAACCATACATTACACTGGAGACCTAGCCAAACACACAGGACTAGTGAGATTGTGGATCTTGGAGGAGAGCTATTTCACCTAACCAGAATAATTCCTAACTAAATTCCAAATATTTTTTATGCCCACAGAAGAATACAGTCCACACCCCTCATTAAGGAAACCTTTCTTTGCAACAAGACCATTACTGAAAACCACAACTGACCAAAGTACAGAGTTAACTCCCATACCTAAGACTCGGGTATTGTGAATGTGGAGCCAGAAAGACTGTAAGAACTAGAGGAATAGGATGTTTGTTGTGACTGTGTCTTTTCAAACTCACTCAGAAGTCACACCCATAAAATCTTCCCAACATGGCTGCCTAAATATCACCTGCCAAAGTGAACGGGGGAGAGCCTTCACCCTACACAGAGAAACACAGGTAACTAAAGGCTGAAAGAAGGAGAAATTGTCTTCGCCCAAGAAAAACACACTAATAGTTTTTCCAATACCAAATAGTCAGACCTAAAAACATGTATACAAGTGACATTATACAGACTAAGCAGGCTATCATTATACACACACACACACACACACACACACACACACACATATATATATATATGAAATATATAGAGATATAGATATCATACATACACATACATCATACACATGTATCAATTTTTAAAGTCATGAATTTGAGTGAGAGTAGAGGGGGTACATGGGAAAAGCTGAAGGGAGGGAAGGGAATGAGGAATGATGCAATTACAGCACCAGAACAAATTAATTGTATACAAAAAAAGAATTGTGAAAGAGGACTCACTTAGCCTCCAATAATTTAGAGAATACTTTGTCCTTGCAAATAATTATGTAGAAACTAGTGGTTAGGCAGTTGTGGGCTCTGTGGCTGTGAAGCATGCAGAGTGCCCACTTTTGTATAAATGGGTTCATTTCTATGGCTGTTCCAGGAGTCACAGATCAAAGCCCTCTCCCACTATGCTCCTGAGTTAAGAATTCAACTCAGGTACAGTGTGTCTTCTGTCCCTTGTATTTTCTAAATGTGTGTTATCTGGGCAGACAATCTGCAGCCAACTAATTGTTGGCTTTCCTACCCACTCGCTGCTAGTAAAGTTTCCAGACTGCTCATGTTTTAAAGCACACGACTTGGGAAAGTTTGTTTCCATTTGAGTCAAAAGAGGTAGGAAAGTGTTACTCTCACCTGTGCTGTTCCTGGCTGGGGGTGGGTGATGTGTTGTTGGTCATGGCAGCTTCTCTGCTTCCTACCACGGTCAGCATCATATTCTTTATCATGAGTGATATCATTGTTCTCAGTATTGCTGAATTTGCCTGTCAGTGATTCCTGTCTAAAGATGCATTTCAAGTGTCAGACTTTTTCTATCTTTTAAGTGTTGAAAATCTAAACACTTTGTTCATTGGCAACTCGTCGTCACTGAACAGATAGTTCTCTGTCCCCCTGCAGTATGGAGATGTGACAGAATTAATAATTCATTATCGTTCTGGGAAGGCAGTTACAGAGAAACTAAGTCTTTTCAGGAAATATCAGATTACTTTGAGTACTCTAGACAAGGGCCCATCAACTGGAATTGCTTGTGCCTGCTTCTTTTTTCTCTTTAATTTCTTCACTGGAAGAACATACATACTCCTCTCCATGGCTGGTGAAGTCTTTCTATTTCTCCCTTAACCCCTTCTCAGTACCACAAACCTATTCTTATCCTAGGATGCCAAGCCTGGAGTAAGAGGATAGAAATCTGGGGGAAATGGGTCCTAACATTTCTTTTTTACATTAGAGACCATTGGAGAGTTGTGAGGGTGGCTTCCTTCCACTCCACAGCAAGTTACTTTAAGATCTTTTGGCTTTACAACCCTCCTAAAAATTTCAAGTTCTTGATTTTCTCTGAAGCTACCACCAAATTTTATAGCCTTTTGTTTCTGTAAATACCAGGACCCTGAGACTGGTTATCTTTTCATGACAAAGCTGTTGCCAGAGGCCTCAGCACTAGTGAGTTGTTCTATTTGGTGGCACATGACTCATTCGCTCTCACAGAATCCATATTTGTTTACCATCTTTTCTTGGAGTCTTTAACTGGTTACAATTGGGCGTCAGCTTCTAGAATCTCTGTTCCCAGGGTTCACCGTAACCAAACTACTAACATCTGGAACCATCTGAACAGGTTGGCTAGGAGAAGGCCATGCTCAGGATCCTTTGGAGTGTACCTTGTTATCCTGCCTCTGCACGCACAGGTGTATCCAGGATAGCCTCTGCAGAAGGCATGGCAAGGGAAATGGGACAGCTGTTAATTCATGCAGCCTGTGTCTCTGAGTCAGCCTCAGTTTACTCAAAACATCAACTTCCTCAAAATCCTTTAAGTGATGACACTTTCTTTTGTTCTTTATTGCTATTGACAGCTAGAATTTTTCTATGTGATAATCAAGGATACCTACCAAGTAAGATTAACCGTGTCACGTTGTCTAAATTCATAAGGAAGCAGATAAGAGAAAAGGTCCTAGAAGAGTGTCCTAGGTTTGTCATTTTGAGGTGTAGTTTGGAACAGTTTCTTGAACCCTCCAAACCTTCTCACCAAATAAGGGATGAGAAACACATTGCTTCACTGAATCATTACATTATAAATCAATGTATGTGAGGTAGACTGAAAAACTTCCAAGTTCTCAGGTCTCCCTTCTATCAGCATCTCCTGTCATCGGGAATGAAAGCTTTCCCATTGAATCTTGGCCAGCCCTGTGACTTTTTGGTCAATAGAGTATGGCAGGAGTGCCATGATGCTGCTCCGTAGAGGCTGAACTCTCTCACTTTCCCTCTAAGAGCCCAGCTGCTGCCTTGTGAACAGAATGGAACTGGTCTGTTGGTACCAGTTACTATGTGGTCCTCTATCACACAACTGCTAGATATTGAGTGATATTCCCTGATGCCAGCCAACCTCAGTCACCCACAGCTGACCTGAAATGGAAGAGTCTGCTATGCCAAGTTCAGTCTGCTTATCCTTCTCACTCAGATATTCCTGGGTAATGGATGATTCTTGTTTTAAGCATTTGTCTTTGTTATTTCAGGCTAGTAAAATGAATCAATGGATGTTTGTTTCTCCATCATGACTTTTGAGAAGTAGATGACCTGGTGTTGGGGAGAACTCACTTCTCACCTTGCCTTCTCCCTGTCCTCACATTGCAGGAGCAGAGACCGCAGCTGTTGCTGCTTCTTATAAGGCCCCTGAACCCATCTGTGGCCTCTACTCTGAGAACCTCATCTAAACTCAATCACCTCCCCCAAATCCTACCTTCTTCTACTGTCACATTGTTGAAGCATTGGGGCTTCAACATATGAATCTGAAAAGTGAGACCCAAATATTCAGTTTATACCAACCACTATATTTTGAAGTAATTTGTTAAGTGGGGAACAAATCCTAATCATTATCACATAGGAACACTTCAACAGGCAAAATTAAATGCTCAATAAATACATCAAAGTATTATTGTTCTTCATAGCAAGGTAAAAATTTCTCACCCAATATACAAATCTAAAATCTTTGAAATAATAATGGCCCTTGTCTTCTGTATTTTATAGCTTTGAAGAGAAAAATGTATCATCTTTAAACATAAGCCACCTCACAAATGTTTCTAATTTATTCATTGTTCATGCTTTCAGTTGTGACAGATCTGTTGAGCCATTTTCTTTCATATGGAAAATGGTTGATGTGGAAGAAAAAGATAGTGAACAATGGAAAAGTTTGATTCTTTTTCATTATGAAGGCACAGGGTTGGAGGTCAATGGTAGCTACAAGAACTTTCAGAGAGATCTCTGAAATTATACCATTTCTTGGAATCTATAGAGAATGAAATCTGAAATATGAAAAGGTTAAAAGGTTAATGCAAAGCAGGCAGAGGGGAGATACCAAAAATATCCAAGAGCTGAATACAATCTTTAGTAGATCTATCAGAAGTTCATGGGCTCACCACATGTACTTACTTGAGTAACTATTTTCAATGTTGTCCTAAAGTGAGGGTCCACAAGGATTTTCACACTCCTGGGTTCTGTGACTGTCAGTAACTTCAGGAAGAGGCCAGAGCAGGACATCCTGACTGCACTATCTTCTCCTCAGTCCATTTCTTTCCACTTAATGTAGCCATTACTCTTTCTCCAAGAATATGTATCACTGCAAGTTTTCAGACTGACATGCGCATACAGTTGTTCACACAAATAATTAATGTTCCCAACTTGGTTGAATTATAACGTCATAAAAGCAAGTTCACGGACATCTGAATGTGATGTCATTTCACTGAGCAAAAAAAACAAAGGGCAGAAAAGAATGAAAGAGTTTCAATGTGCTGTAATTCTAATAAGGTGGGAGAGGACACATCAGTACGCACAGGAGTGGGGACAAAACACGTTGATTGTCAACCCAGTGGCCTCTTTCTTTCCCTTTATTTCCTAGCAACAGACGTTTAGCTTTTGTCTGAGTAGCAATATGCACTATTAAAAACAAACTTTCTCCTACCTGTTTTCTAGACAGGGATAGCCTTGTGCCACTTCACGACAAACACTTTCCAAATGGAGCCACTCTCTAATATGACAATTGTGCTCAGACATAGGCAGATGGGTGTTTGCGCGGCATCATATTTCACCATCAACAGAAGAAAGCTATACGAGGAAATGACAAGGTTTCCATAATGCACACTCCAATGGGACACCGCAAATGGTGATGCACAGGAGGATACTAGTACACGCGTATTACTGTGAGGGTGTGAAGAGGCACTAGAGAGGTGGCTCCGTGCTTAAGAGTATCTGTATTAGTTACTTTTTTATTGCTGTTATAAAACACCATGACTAAGGTAACTTATAGAAGAATTTATTTGGGCTTATGGTTCCATAGATTAGAACAGAAGTGTGGTACCAAAAGCAGGAAGCTGAGAACTCACATTTTTTAACTGCAAACAGGAAGTACAGAATGAATTAAAAACGGTGCCAGTTTTTAAATTCTGGAAGCCCTCTTCTAATGGCAAATGTACTCCAGCAAGATCACACCTACCCAAATAGCACTACCAACTGGGGAACAAACGTTCAAATACCCAAGATCTGGGGAAACATCTCATTCAAACCACTATTCTATTCAAACCACACTATTCTTTCAGAAGACCAGAGTTCTGGTTCTGGCACCTGTGTACAGTAACTACACTCTGGCTCCAAAGGAACCCAAAGCCTTCCTCTGCCTCCATGGGAACCTGGAGAAATGCTCACACATGCGCGCACACACACACGCATGCACACACGTGTACACACACAAACAAACTAAATGAAATGCATGATTGATCGAGGTTATGTATACACAGATATTCACATAGAGATATTTTTCAGTATCTGAGGTGATCACTATAAATAATCTCTAGATTATTTACAATATCTTATCCAGCATAAACACAAATACCCAAATCCACAGATACTTATGTCTCCTATATAAACTGGCATATTATTTATGTATAATCTATATATGTCTTCCCATATATTTTACCTTTAGATGTTTCATTTGTTTGTGTTTTGAGCCCACGTTAACCTTGAAATCATGATCCACCTGACTCGGTCTCCTCTGTGTTAGGACTCCAGATGTTCTCCACCACACTCCAACAAAGGCATAATATATCTGAATTAATAAAATAAATGAAAAGAGGAACATAACAATAGGTACCAAGGAAATCCAGAGATCATAAGGACATACTTTAAAAACTTATACTTCACCAAATTGGAAAATATAAAAGCAATGGGTAATTTCCTCAATATACCACTTAGCAAAGTTAAATTAAGATCAGATAAGCAATTGAAACAGACCTATAGCCCCTAGTGAAATACAAGCAATCATTAAAAGTCCCAACCAAAAATAGCTCAGGGCCAGATGGTTTTAACACAGATTTCCACCAGACTTTCAAAGAAAGGTTAATGTCAATCCTCCTCAAATTATCCACACAAAAGAAACAGAATATTGCTCAATTATGAGGTCACAGTTACCCTGAAACTCAAACTACACAAAGACCCAGCAAAGAAAAAGAATTACAAACCAATTATCTTTATGAACACAACTACAAAAATTCTCAGTAAAATATGTGCGAACTGAATTCCAGAACACATGAAAAGATCATCTACCATGTCAAGTAGGCTTCATCTAAGAAAATGATGGGACAGTTCAACATATGTAAATCAATAAGTGTAATCCGCCATATAAACAAACTGAAAGACAAAAATTATACAATCATCTCATTAGATGCAGTAAAGGCCTTTAACAAAATCTAACACCACCTCATGATAAAAGTTCTGGAGAGATTAGGGATAAAACGGACATACCTAAGCATAATAAATGCAGTTTATAGGAAGCCCATAAACAACTTAAATGGAGAGATACTCAACGAAATTACCCAGAAACAAGTCAAGGCTGTTCACTCTTTTTATACCCATTCAACATAATACTTGAAATCTTAGCTAGAACAATAACACAACTGAAAAAGATCAAAGGGGTACAAATTGGTACAAAGTATTGTTATTTGCAGATAATAGGATAGTATACATAAATAAACTGAAAATTTTCAACAGAAAACTTCTATAGCTGATAAATACTTCCATCAAAGTGGTAAGACTTAGAAAACTAACACAAGAAATCAGTAACCCTCCTATATACAAGTGGCAAATGGACAGAGAAAGAAATCAGGGAAATAACATCTCACACTAAAATAATTTAAAATATCCTTGAGTGATCCTAAGAAAGCAAGTGGAAAGGCTGGAGAGATGGCTCAGCGGTTAAGATCACTGCCTGTGCTTCTAAAGGTCCTGAGTTCAATTCCCAGCACCCACATGGTGGCTCACAACCATCTGTAATGGGGTCTGGTGCCCTCTTCTGATCTGCAGGCAGACACACAGACAGAATATTGCATACATAATAAATAAATAAATAAATAAATAAATAAATAAATAAATAAATGTTTTAAAAAGCGCACACAAGGGCACACATGCACACACACAAAGAAAGCAAGTGGAAGGCTGTATGGTAAAAACTACAAGTCACCAAAGAAGGAAATTGAAGAAGATATCAAAAGATGTAAAAATCTCCCAAACTCATGGATTAGTAGGATTAAAAAATTGAAAACAGCCTGCCTAACCAAAAGCAATCTACAGACTCAATACAATCTTCATGAAAATTCCAACACAATTCTTCACAAGTCTTGAAAGAACAATTTTCAGTTTCTTATAGAATCACTAAGAAACCCAGGACAGAGAAAACACAATTCTGAATAATAAAAGAATAATAAAAGAACTAATCACCATTCCTGATTTCAAGTTGTACTATAAAGCTACAGTAGTAAAAACAGCATGGTATTAGCACAAAAAAGACACATAAACAATGAAATCAAAGTGAAGACTCAGACATAAATTCACATACCGATGGATAGCTGATTTCTGGTAAAGAAGCCAAAAAATACACACTAGAAGAAAAGACAGTATATATAACAAATGGTGCTGATCGAACTGAGTGTCTGCGTGTAGAAGGATGCAAATAAATGCATACTTATCACCCTGCACAAAACACAGCTCTAAATAGATCAAGGACCTCAAAATAAAACCAAACACACTAAATCTGATAGAAGAGACGTTGAGGAATAGTCTCAAAGACATTGGCACAGGAAGAGATTTTCTGTTAGCACAGGCATTAAGTTCAACAATTAATAACTGTGATCTCGTGAAACTGAGAAGCTTCTGCACAGGAAAAGATACCATAATTTGGACAAAATGGCAGCCTATAGAGTGGGAAAATATATTTACCAACTACACATCTGATAGAGGGCTAATATCAACTATATACTCAAAACAACTAGATATCAAGACAAAATTATTTAACTAAAAATAGGGTACAGATCCAAACAGAATTCTCAATAGAGGAAACTCAAATGACTGCGAAACACTTAAAGAAATGTTCAACATCCTTAGCCATCAAGGAAATGAAAATCAAAACTGCTTTGAGATTTCATTTTATGAAAAATGGAATGGCTAAGAGCAAACATCAAGTGACAGCTCATGCTGGTGAAGACATAGAGTAAGAGGAACACTCACCACTGCTTGTGAAAGAGGACACTTATTTGGTCACTATGAAAATCAGTGTTGTGGTTCTTCAGGAAGATTGGACTTGTAAGAGCCAGAGGAGATAGGGGACAGCAAGAAAACAAGGTGATTAAAGCTCACATGTACTCACAGAGACTAAATCAGCAGGCACAGGGCATTCACAGGTCCGTACCAGCCCTGTGCATATATATTATGGGTGCATATTTAGTCATTTTATGGGATTCCTGAGTGTGCGAACAAATGGGTCTCTGATTCTCATGACTTCTGCTGTTTTCCTTCTGTTTGTTCATCCTATGCAACTTTGATATGATAGTTTTATTTTCTTATATCTGACTCAAATTCTCTCTTAGAAGCCTATTCTTTTCTGAAATACAGAAGGGCAGTGGATCTGGATCGGATGGGAGGTGAGAAGAAACTGGGAGGGGCAGAGGGAGGGGAACATAATCAGGATATATTATGTGAGAAAAATCCATTTTCAATAAAAGTAAAAATGTATGTTAAAAAGAATACAGAATTGAAAGTTTCATCCAAAATTTGATTACATTTGGAAAAAGTTCAAATTGAAATGCTGACTACCAATGTATTTGCTCCAAGACATTAAGGCCTTGAACTAACTACAATTGTTTAGTTCTAAGGTATTTAAATATTACATCTCAAAACTGTACTGAGATTTTTTTTCTTTCCCTCTCTCAGTTTTGCTTGTTTATTTTTTCACTGGAGATTCAATATCCTGTTCGCAGGCTGGCTCTAACTCTCTTTGCTAGGCTAGCCATGAATTCTTGATTCTCCCCACTCTACCTGCCAACTGCTAGTTTTATGCACACACATACACAGCTACCAACATGACATCTTGTGTGTTCTGAATTTTTACTGGTGAAGTACTCCAGTTGTTTTCTTTTTTTTTTTTTTTTTTTTGGTTTTTCAAGACAGGGTTTCTCTGTGGCTTTTGGAGCCTGTCCTGGAACTAGCTCTGTAGACCAGGCTGGTCTCTAACTCACAGAGATCCGCCTGCCTCTGTCTCCCAAGTGCTGGGATTAAAGGCGTATGCCACCATCGCCCGGCACCTCCAGTTGTTTTCAAGATAAATCTTTTAACAGTTGCAGAACTCTAGAAAAAAATGGAGAAAAAATCAATTAGGTAATCCATATGAGTTTTGTAATACTATTGAAAATTATAGCAAAGGTTTAATTTATCCTCTTGTGAAATTATTTGTGGGTTATGCCATAGGATACTTGACCTACAGAAGGATGAATTACTTATAAAACTAATTTAAAATAAAACAGGTTAAAAATTAGCTCCATTATTCATAAATTCACAGAAATACTCAATGAAATAAAATGTTGTCTTCTCACCATGCATAAATAAATAAAGTATAGCAAAACATCAAACTCCCGTTGGCTCTGATATTCTTATTTGCAGTGTGATCCAGTTCCCAGAGCCATGCTGATAGTTTCCTTAAGTATGCGAAGAAGTTACAGGAATGATGAAACAAGGCCTAGTTGTATCTGTTCTCTTTAAAAGAGGACTTACTTTTTCTTGAATAAGATTGGGAAGAAATTGCGCCAAATTAGACACTTGGGCCAATAGAACAAGGGCCGTCCCATGCAAAGCCCTAGGGAGCACTATCCATGGGAAACATGGTCCTAAGTGCAGAAACCACACGCTGAAGGGATTACGCATTCCGACACACCCAAGGCTGAAGCTGTGGCATATGTGCAAATGTGCATCCCCAAAGCAGACATGAAGGAGCAGAGAGAAAACTCGCTCAACTGCAAACACACAGTCATCCTCTGCAATTGCGGTCTGGAAACTGCCGAAGTGCGACTCAAGCTTCCTTTACGATTCTATAGGAGCCAAATATAACATTTAAACAATCCATTCCATTAATGTTGTACCATTGTGTCAATCTGGAATGCATTTTAATCACAGGCCACCCACCCCTGTAACGGCTGCCTTTGTTGTACTTTCCTATTGGCTCACTCTATCAACATCGCTGTGTTTAGACAATATGAATTAAAACGGAGGAATGCTGTTTGTACTCAGCTACTTTTGTTGAGAGTGGAACATCCCGAAACTGGCAGTGTTTATGTAAATCAGTGTGGCTGACACAGTCATCATAAACAAATGAGGGAAATATAACAAACACAATGTTCATGCAGGAAATGTTTGTTTGGAGAGTTGGCTTTGGTCTCAGCAGATTGATGAAGAGTTGCTGATCCTACAGATCTGGGCTACACGCTATATCTACCGGAAGGCCAGGCGAGGCTTCTGCCCCACACTCTGTAGTCCAAAGAGAAAACCTCAGCTCCAAGGCATCTGCAGAAGTCTACCATCTGAAGCCCGACTGGCTGGATGGATTCTGACAACTGTATTCCATCACAGGGCACTTCCAATAGGCTTTCTGACCCGAGGTCCTAAATCTCATTCACCGAAGGAATGGTAAGGAAATAATCACACAAAGATTCAGCGGTGGAGCTGTGCAGTGATGTACATAGCAGTGCTGTTTATATGTACAAGAGTTCAAAAACTACCTACATGCTCATGCATGGAGAATTTTATGCTGGTGATACAGCTACACTGCAGCAGACCACACAACTGTGAAACAGTGTGTGACGTGAGTTACGTACTGATAGTTTCCACCTGTCTTACATGAAACAAACAGGAGGTAAAATGACAGAATATCCTCTCCATGTGTGTTCTTTAAGAACTTTTGAAGTATTTGCTTATATGGGTTTAAGATGTTTCCAGAAGTTTCTCACGCAATCAGCAAGTTACCTTGAGGGAGAAATACTAGGGACCACAAAGTTGAAATCCAGAGGCTTAGGAGTTGGGGAGATCACTCCGTTGGCAAATGTCTGTTGTACAAGGACCTGAGTTTCTATGCTCAGCGCACGCATAAAAGCCATCATGGTGGTACTGAAGGGAGAGAAGAGACAGATGGATTATCGGAGCTCATTGGCCATCCTGTCCAGCCATATCAGTTGTTCTGGGTTCAGTGGGAGACCCTGTCAAAACGCAAGGAGAAGGAGCAGGCATTGTGTTGTACACCTTGAATCACATCACATAGACGAACAAAGGGAGGTGAATCTGTAAATCTGATATCAGCCTTGCCTGTACAGTGAGTTCCAGACCAGCCAAGACTACATAGTTAGACCTTGTCTCAAAAATAAATTAACACAGGTAGAAAGTGACTAAGGAAAACATCCAAAATCTATGCCTGGCCTCCACATGCGCACACATATATGTGCACATGCATCTACATGCACTTCAAGAAAATACATGCTAATGCCTCACACTCTAAGAACAAATGTGGAGGCTTGTTCATTATTTTCACCCTGATTTTTACTATTAGACTTTATATTGTGCCTATTATAGGAAATATTTCCTATAGAAACAGGAAAGTCCCATTTGATTGGCTATGGTTCATAATGGTGGTGAGCAAGAATGTAGAGAAACTGGAACCCTTATACACTTGTGGTAAGGATTAAAATTGGTGAATCCACTTTGGGAAACAGTCTGGCAGTTCTCTTAGAGTTGTCATCAGATCCAGAAATGCTTCCCTAGGCATGTAACCCAGAAAAGTGAAAACACATGTCTACAGAAAAACTTACAGGTACGAGGCACAGCAACACTGTTCCTAATAGGAATAAAAAGAAAGGACAACATGAATGGCCATCAACTGAAGGTTAACAGGTAAGCAAAATGTAGTGTGTGTGTGTGTGCACTGCTGCAATGCAGGAATGAAAACAATGAGGTCCTGATTGCCAATGGAAGAATCTGAAAATGTACAGAGCTAAAAGAAGTCAGTCACCGAAGGTCACATATTACATGTTCCAGATACATGCTGTGTCAAAAATAGGTGAATCCGAAGAGGTAACAAACCGACTCGTGTTTACAAAGAGCAGATAGGAAAATGGAAGGGGTTATAACTGTTTCAGAGGTACAGAGTTTCCCATTGGTGCACTGAAGACATTCTACAAGTCACTGCGGTGACTCTTGCACTGTCCTATTGCTACCGTGTAATTATCTAATAATAGAGCCCTTTTTAAAAATTTATCGATTTCTAAAAAAACTATATGTTTATGCTTGTTTGTCTATATATACACCATAATGTACAGTGCCAACAGAGACAGAAGGAAGAATCTGGTCCTCTAGAACCAAAATTACAGGTGATTGTGAACCACTGGACCTATGTGCTGGGAACAAAACCTGGATCCTCTTCAAAAGTAACCACTGTCTTTAGCCATTGAGTCACCTCTCTACTTCAAAGAGCTCATTTTTAAATGGAAAGCATTAAAAGATAAGTAAATTTTGAAACAGCAGAAAAGGGACTGTAGATAGGGTTCAGCGGTTAAGAGAACTGGCCGATCTTCCAGGGGATCTAGTTTTGATTCTTAGCACCGACATAGTGGCTCTCAACCATCTGTACTCCAGCTTCCAGGAATCTGATAATCTTTTCTAGCATCCTTGGTCAGCATGGACATGATGCACAGATAGATATGCAGACCAAACACCCAAACACACAAAAATAAAAATAATTTAAACTAAAATAAACAGGAACCAAATTCTTCTTGCCACTTGTTGCTCAAAGTGCCAAAAATCATATATCAAATTATGCTCTTTGTCTATGCTACAAGGTGCTGAGTGTAATTTGTGCCAGAATACTGTACTGTGCTGCATTACAATGGATGTACCACACTGTAAGAACTGTACTTACTAACCACGCCTTGCCATTTGTGTAAGAATACACTGTAATAATTGTGCCACTCTTTGTTAAAGTGAACTGCAGAACTGCATAGTGACATGGTGCACTGCCCACACTGCACTTGTGGTCCCATGCTGGACCACATGGTGACACACTACAGTATACACAGTGCACCGTGCTGCAGTATGCACCATCACCAATGCAAAGCAAAGCACTATACACAGATTTATTTCTTTGTCAACCTGTCTTTAAGGGAAAAGAGACTTCAAAACACACCCTGAAAACAAAGTTAGATAATTTTCTTTTTTGTCTTTATCTTCTTAAGGTGAAATAATCAAACTCATTATCACAATATGAAGGAAGCTATGAAATCACCTTCTAAGAGAGCAGATTATGATTGAGAAGGTTATGTTAAGCACATAGATGTTGATGTGTGGAGAGGAGAAAATGTTTAGAAAGGATGATGTTGGGAAAGGGAAGAGGCTCAGTGCCACTTCCATCCCCTTTACAGTTTGCATGGGCCAGTGTAGATACAAAACAAAGGCTATGCAGCACAGTCACTGCAGATATGGCTTGTTCTCACCACTTAGCCCGCCCCTCATTGTGGCTGTTCTGATCAACTGCAGTTACTAGACCATAAAACTTTAAACTCCTGGGGACAGAGATTTCAGGAGGAACCACCATCTATTAGAAACCCCAACACAGTTCTTCACAGAAATCGAAAAATGAAATCTTAAGTTCAGATGGAAACACAAAATGCTCAGAAGAGCTAAAATAATCCCCAATAATAAAAGATCTGCCTAAGGCACCACCATCCCAGGTTTAAAATTATACTACGGAACTTTAGTAAGAAAAATAGCTGAGTATGAGAATAAAAACAGACATGTTGATCAATGCAGTCAAATTGAAGACCTACATAACTACAGACATCTGATTTCTGACAAAGAAGTTAAAAAGATCCATCTTCAACACTCAAGAAAAGATCCATCTTCAACAAATGGTAATGGTCAAACTGTATACATTCATGTAGAATAATGTAAATAAATACATTATCATTGCAAAATTCAACATGAGACCAAATAGTCGCAATTCTAAAGAAGGGAAAGTAGGGAATACAGTTCAACTAAAAGGCACCACAGAGGGCTTTCCGAGCAGAACTCTGATAGCATGAGCATAAAGAGCAACAATTAATAAATGGAACTTCATTAATCTAAAAACTTATGTACAAAAAAAATGACACAATCATTAAATCAAAGAGGCAGCCTACAGAATGGAAAAAAGTATTAACAGTTACACACTTGACAGGGGTTTAGTGTCAGATACTGAGACTAGGTCTACCACAAAATTCAGCTCTACTGCTTCAGAGAAACATGCTCATCTATGTTCATTGCTACTCTATTCATAATAGCCAGAAATTAGAAATAACTAGATGTTTATCAATTTATGAATAGATAAAGAAAATGTAGTATATTTACATAATGGAATATTATTCAACTGCTATGGAAAATAAAACTGAAATTTGCAGGTAAATGATTAGAGCTAGAAATATCTTTCTGAGTGAAATAGCCCAAACCTAGAAAGACAAACATCACACATTTTCTGTTTTTACCTTTTAAGTTCTAAATGTGTGTTTCATTAAGAATATCCATAGATGTTTGATGTGGAATTCCCCTCTGTATGCTGTGAATACCATTGGCTAATAAAGGAACTTGAGCCTATAGGATAGCAGGGCAGAACAGAGATAGGCAGGGAAAACTAAACTGAATGCTGGGGAAAAGAGAGCAAAGTCAAGGAGAAATCATGTAGCCCTGCCAGAGACAGACACCAGACGGAACCTTGCCTATAAACCACAGCCACATGCCGATACACAGATGAATAGAAATGGGTTAAATTAAGATGTAATGAATAGCCAATAAAAAAGGTAGAGCTAATAAGCCAAACCATGATTTAATTAATATAGTTTCTGTATGGTTATTTCAGGGCTGAGCAGCTGGGAACACACAAACAGTCCTCCTACAACAGATGTTAGGTGGCTAGTTAGAGACCAAGGATGAGGAGGAGATCTGACGAGGAAGAAGACATAGAATATAGTGTTAGTGTTAGAAGTGGATAAAGGAGAAATTAGAATAGGAGGAATAAACAAGGAAGAAGATGGAAATGTGGGAAGGGACTACTAATACCACATACCTTTTGAAAAGATATATAAAGACTCACTACTATAGAATATTCCTAAAATATACATATGCCTAAAATATTTAAGTGGAGTTACTATATAATTGGGGAGAGAATCCGCAACTAGATACCACACAATACTAAATAAAACTCCCAGTACCCGGAGTATGTTACATCATTTTGAGTCATTGGCTAAAGAGGTCCCATTGTTATTTGGTACCCTCCACAGCCTGACAGGAAGACCCCCTGGCTACTTTCCCTCTCTCTTCGACTCTT
This sequence comes from Microtus ochrogaster, assembly GCF_000317375.1. Lineage (NCBI taxonomy): Eukaryota > Metazoa > Chordata > Mammalia > Rodentia > Cricetidae > Microtus > Microtus ochrogaster. The sequence goes on along the minus strand of NW_004949175.1, from coordinate 1,197,343 downwards.
TGTTTTGCTTCAGACCAGCGATCAGTTCTAGCTTATCAGTGTAAGAATGTCAGAAAACAGATCCCTCTAATTTTTATCAAATCTCTGTACAAAGTCCTCTGAGCAGAGTCGATGCATTTATTCTCCTGCTAGAAGTCCAAAGAGGCATCACTGAATGTCAACAAACCCTGATAGGGCCTAGGGACACTGGGCTGTGGTTCCCATCACTGCACAGCTGTCTTATCACAGCAAGAGAACAAACTTAGACACCTGGTTATATTCTTGCAGGCTCGGCTAGTTAAAGCCAATTGTACAACATGCCTTCCCACTAAGCCCCAGGTAGCACCAGTCTAGGCTACAGATCTGTCCACAATCTCCTCTGCTACCTTTCTTTCTGGCACTCTGAACCTCACAGAGCTTAAGCCATGTGGAGCTTTGACGGTGCTGACCAGCGGCCATGGTGAGTTATGAGCTTGCCGCTGGAGCATGGCTGCTCAAGCTGGGTACACAGAGCAGTGGGCCAGGTGCTTCTGAAGCCTGTGACGGTGAGGTTACCAAGAAATACCCGAGTGGCTCTCTGAATTGATGTAGGAAGAATAATGACCTTTTACTTTTCTTTTTTATGCATGTGGACAACACCACCAAGTTCAGCAGCCAGCTCAGGATGGACTGTATTCTGCTTGGGTCATGCTAGCAGCAGCTCTTTTCTCCCATTGCTTAGGAAAGAAAACCCCATAAGCACTCCTCCACAAAGTGGAAAACTACTCACTTTATTGGTATGGACATCAAGAAGACCTTTAAATATTAGATGCATGTTCTAGCCTAGAGTAAAAAGCAGGAAATACGTATTTTTAAAGTAGAAAATGGATACATTTCTACAGAGTACTAAAAATGTTTGCCCCTCCTATTGTCAGTTTTTGCAAAAAGTATGCTAAAAGTAATTATGTAAATAAATTTCTATTAACGGTTTTCTTTTTTAATAAGCCGCTGCCATTATACATTTTTAATTATAGATTTCCCAATCCAAATAGACTAAAAGTCAGATTTCTCCAAGGCGGGTATACAGAGCTTTCTATACATGAAATCACTACTCTCTCCTCAAAGGGAAGGAGAGAGAGTTCATTCTGAGCCAAATGAGTGATCATGGCTTGGGAACACAAACTTAAGTTGCCTAAATGATGTAGCCTGTCATGGATATATTTACATAAATTTTTGTAGTCACACAAAGAAATAGTTTTAAATCAAGATATTTACCAAATGCATTAGTGGGAATACCAGGTATGAAGGCTACAGTAGCGCATGGAGTTTTATATGTCATCACATGACATTCTTGACCTTTGTGATCTGCTGAGAATACCTTCTAGCAGGGTTAGAGGCATGGATCAACAGTTAAGCACTGGCTGTTCTTGCAGAGAACCTGAGTTGGTTCCCAGAACCCATGACAGACAATTTACAGCTGTCTATCACCCAGCTCCAAGGGGTCCAGCTCCTTCATCTGGCCTCCATGCACACTGCACTCACATGCACCAGCCCACATACTGGTATGGTATGATATATACACATACACGCAACTTAAAATAAAAAGGAAATCACAAAAAGCCAAACTTCCTTGGGTTTGGATTTTCCTGCTAGTTGGAAGGATGCTGGGTAAGATGCAGGTAGACAATGAACGTCTACTAAGGTAACTAGAGATAGTCCCAAGCAATGTGGTTCCGGGTCTGCATTTCAGCTTTCCACAGCCATGATGTTCTAATCAATCAAATTGTATAATTTTTAAGGTCAGTATAGCTTCTTCCCTGGGAACTTCAATTCACCATATCTCCCGTTGAGTTAAAGTCATATTTGTGCATACAGAAGCCATATGTTATTTATATCCCAAAGTACTAGAAGGACTCATTCTTGAATTCTGATATAGATTAGCTAAGGAAATAGAAGAGCAGATTTAATGAGAAAGAAATGGGTGCTAACCACTACGGAGAAGCTCCTGGGTCGTGTCAGTGTTACAAGCCCTCATCATCACGTCTATTCCCTTTTCTGCCCTCTATCTGACGCAATGGGATCCATCCATACTTCTAACGCAAATGGTTATCCAAACAGAACAGCTTATGCTGACAGGAAATATAAATTAATGTAACAAGTTGGCCATTACATCTAAGAATTTGTTGTATCTGAACATTTTTAATATAATAGCAACATAGTAATCCAACTAATTGGAACATGTTACTTTTTTCTTTTACTGAAAATAGATTTCTTTTCATACAACATATTCGGATTATGGCTTCCCCTCCCCAGTTCCTTCCCACCTTCCCTCCCTTCCAGATCCACACACTTTCTGTTTCTCATTAGAGAAAAAAAACTGGCATCTAAGGAATAATCGTAAAAAAGTAAGATAAGATAAAACAAAAACAAACAAATCAGAATAGGACTAAACAAAGTAATGGGTAAAAAAGAGCCAAAGAAAAAGCATGAGAAACACATACAGAGGCAGACACACATAGGATCCCATAAAACACAAAATCACAAATCATAATATATACACAAAGAACATGTAAGGTTAAAAAAAAAAATATGTCCTCACAAAACCTCCAAAAACATCATTCAGTTCTTTTTCTGTTGGGATCGACTTCTGGGCATGAAGCCTACTCTTAAAAGTGGTTTGTTTCCCCAACTAGACTCCCTTGGAGAAAATAAAGTTTAATTTGCAACTTATTATCAATTGGAGATAGCTTCCAGGTTAGGGATGCAGATTGTGTCCCCTTATCTTCTCAGCTCTAGGACCCCAACTGTGGCAGAACCATGCAGGCCCAGTGCATGAGCTACAGTCCCTTTGAGTTCATATGTGCTTTAGTTGTGCTGTGTCTAGAAGGCCTTTATTCCTTGGTGTCCTCCCTCCCCTCTGACGTTTACACTCTCTCTGGCTTTTCCTCAGCAGAGTTCCGAGTCTTGAAGAGAAGGACTTGATAGAGACATCACATTTAATGCTGGTGTTCCAAAGTCTCTAATTCTCTACACTGTAACATGAGGGGCGGGCTTGTTGAGGTTTCTGTCCCGCCCAGTACCCCACCACTGGCAAGTCGCAGAAAAATCACACAGTTATAAACTGATTGGCCTATTAGCTCAGGCTACTTATTAGCTCTTGTAGCTTATGCTAACCCATTGTTCTTATCTATGTTAGCCATATGGCTCAATACCTTTCTCAGCTAGGCAGATTGCATCTTGCTTCTCGGTGGTCTGGGCAGGAATGGGAGGAATGGGCTTCCTTCTTCCTAGCATTCTCCTGTTCTCATCGTCCCACCTCTACTTCCTGTCTGGCCAATTGGTGTTTATTCAAAACATGATTGACAGAATACAGACAATTCTCCCACACCACTGCACATTGTCTGGCTGTGGGTCTCTGTTTTTGTTCCCATCTGCTGAAGGAGAAAGCTTCTTTGGTGGATGAACAAGGCACAGGCATACACGTCAGAAGAATGTCATTAATTGTCATTTTATTCCTGTATTCTTTTAGCAGAACAACATGTGGTTTTCCTGTAGGCCTATTGTTTATCAAGTCTCAGGTTCTTGGCCACACAAGCAATGTTGGCTGTTGGTTCCATTTCATGAAGTGAGCCTTAAATCAAATCAGATTTTGATTGGTTATTCCCACAAGTTTTGTGCTACTATGGTACCATTGTACCTTACAAATAGATGGAAGATCACAGATTGCAGACGAAAAAGGATCAAAGGATTTGTACATCGGTTTGTATTTACCTTTCTTCGTTGATAGCATGCAGAGTACTTTCCAGAATCATAAACACAAGAACATAGGGGTAAAAGCTCCAGATAAACACCAGTTTGACTTCTTCATGTTCAGTGAGTTGTGTCAGTATTGTCTTCAGCAATAGGGCCTTATGTAGCAAATAGATAGATAGATAGATAGATAGATAGATAGATAGATAGATAGATAGATAGATAGATAGATAGATAGATAGATAGATAGATAGATACCCAGAGACAGAAACTGGGGTCCAACCTGAAGATCAGAAAAGCAATAGCCAGTCACTGGCTCTTACCTCTACCTCAGTCTGAAATGGAGATTCTGCTTCCAAGAAGCCACAGGATGAGACTGTGTCTGAGAAACTGTCTCCTCCCATTTAATAATCCTCTCTAGTTCTGGGATTAAGGGGCGTGCACCACTACTGCCTGGTTTCTACGGAAAACTAGTGTGGCTACTGGGACTAAAGGTGTGTGTCATTGCTGCCGGGTCTGTAAGGCTGGCCAGTGTGGCTGTTTTACTTTTCTGATCTTCAGGCAAGCTTTATTTGTTAAAATACAAAAATCAAATGCCACTACAGCCTTACCTTCAGTTTGTAGAAAGCTACCAATAAATAACCTTGGCAATAGCCTCAGTTATTACAGTTTCCACAGTACCCCTTTGGCCAACAGCTCAATTAGATTTAACCCATTTGTGGTACTAGAATTTAATTTGATGATGATGATTGGAGCTCTTTCTCCCCTGTATATAGTAATTTTATTTAGATCAACTTCATAAATGTCAATATTTTTAGAAGCTAATGTATTAGGTTTCCATACCACCTCTCAAATATCCCTCCCCATATTTCCTCCCTTGCCCCTCTCTGATGGGGAAGCTCAGCCAATCACATTTGGCTAGGGTATGGCCGCCTGGGGACAGGGAAGAAGGACCTGGGAATCCAGGTGCCCTCCCCTTGTTTTGCCTCTCTCAGCTGTGGTGCTCGCTGGACCCCGGTCGTGTGAGTTTCTCCACTTTCAAATTATTAAATTATATTCTTTGTTTTTGAGCAGGTCTGGTTAATTCTAACTACCGGTCGACCATGCCCATCACCTCTCGTCCGTCCCCCTCCCTGTTTGAGACTCTCATTCCAGTTGCCCTCCACCACTCACCCATCCATAACTATCTATTCTAGTTATCCTTCCTAGAGGGAACATCCCTCCCGGCAGTCCCACACTCCCTATTAACTTTCTGCCTATACAGATTGGAGCTATCTTGCTTACCAGGGACTTAACAGTTAATATCCACATATAAGTTAATACATACCATTTTGTCTTACAAGGTCTGGGTTACCTTACTCTGGATGATTTCTTTTTTAAAAAAAAAAAACTTCATAATTTACTCATGATTTTTATTATTTAATGGATAAGTGATATTGCATTGTGTACACATTTTATGACATCCAAAGTGTTTCTAATTTCTGGCTATTATGAATGAGAAGCAATGAGCATGGTTGAGCAAGTGTTTCTATAGTAGGATAAAGCATCCTTTGAGTATATGCTCAATAATGTATCTTGACACAGATCCAACTGCCAGCTTCCTGAGGAACCAGCACACAGATTTCCATAGGGACCGTGTAAGTTTGCACTCCCACCAGCAATGGATTAATGTTCCAAGGGGTCATCCTCCACATCCTCAACAACATGAACTGTTGTTTTATGGATGTTGACCATTCTGACTGGTGTAAGATAAAATCTGAAGATAGTTTTGATTAGCATTTCCCCAATGACTAAGGACTTTGTTTCAATTTCTTCTTTTGGGAATTCTCTGTTTAGATCTTTAACTTTTTTATTTTATTTTGTTTTTGTTTTTTTGAGACAGGGTTTCTCTGTAGTTTTGGAGCCTTCACCATCACCTGGCTCTTTAACCATTTTTTAATTGGGATATTTTCTTGATGTATGGTTTTTTGAGTTCTTTATATATTTTAGATACTAGACTTCTATCAGATTATAGTTGGTAAAAATCTTTTTCTATTCTGTGTCCTGCTGCTTTGTCTAAATGATGATAATCTCTACCACTCAGAAGCTTTACAGTTTCATAACTTCCTATTTATTAATTTTTTTCCTGTGCCTGTGCTATCAGTGTTCTGTTCAGAAGGCCTACTTTCTGTGCCAATGAGTCCAAGAGTACACACTCTACTTTAACATCAGATTCAGTGTATCTGGCTTTATGTTTTTGATTCATCTGGAGTTGGGTTTAATGCTCGTGATAAGTATGAACCTACTTCATTCTTCTACATGCAACCATACAGTTTTACCAGCACCATTCATTGAAAATACTGTCTGTATTTATTCCAATGTATGATTTTGGCTTTTTTAAAATAAAAAAAATCAAGTTTCCATAAGTGCATGGATTTATGTCTAAGACTTTAATACAAGTCAATTTAATTCACTAAGATGTCTTCTTTTGTGCCAGCGCCATGCTGATATTATTATTATAGCTCTGTAGTATAATGAGATATCAAGAGTAGTGATACTTCCAGCAGTTCTTTGATTATTCAAGATTTTGTTTTTAGCTACTTGGCTGTTTTGTGTTTCCACAAAGCTGAAAATTATCCTTTCAAAACCTGTGAAGAATTGTACTGAAATTTTTATGGGGATTGTATTGAATCCATAGATTACCTTTGGTAGGAGGATCATTTTTACTACATTAATCTTACTGAACCATGAGCATAGGAGATCTTTCCATCTCTGATACCTTCAATTTCTTTCTTCGATGCCTTAAAGTATTTATCACACAAGTCTCTCACTTGTGTGGTTAGAGTTAAACTCGGGCATTCTATATATTTTTAAGGCTGTTGGAAAAGGTGTTTCCATGATTTCCTTCTCAGGTTTTTGTCATTTGGAAATAGCAAGACTATGGATTACTGTGTTTTAGTTTTGTATCCAGCTACTATGCTTTTAAGAGGTGGGCGGTCCTTGGACTTCCCATAGGTCAGGGAACCCTGATTGCTCTTCGAGCTGATGAGGGAGAGGGACTTGATTGGGGGAGGGGGAGGGAAATGGGAGGCAGTGACGGGGAGGAGGCAGAAATCCTAAATAAATAAATAAATAAATAAATAAATAAATAAATAAATAAATAAATAGTGTTTATCAGCTGTAGGAGTTTCCTGCTACATTTTTTTTTTGGTCACTTCTGTCTACTATCTTATCATCTGCAAATAAAGATTTCTTTTTACTTTTCTATTTGCATCCATTGATCTCCTTTGATTATATTATTGCTCTAGCTAAGTCTCCAAGTACTGTATTGAATAAATATGAAGGAGTGAACAATATTGCCTGTTCCTGATTTTAGTGGAAATGCTTTGAGTTTCTCTCCATTTAGGTTGATATTGGCTCTGGGATTGGGATTCCTGTAAACTGCATTTATAATGCTTAGACATGTCCCTTGTATCCATAATCTCTCTAGAATTTTTATCCCAAAGAAAGGGGTGTTGGATTTTGTTAATAGTCTTTTCTGAATCTAGTGAGGTGATAGTGTGGTTTTTGTCTTTCAGTTCCTTTAAATGGTGGATTATATTTATCAATTTACATATGTTAAACCATCTCTTCAGTTTTTTTGGATGAAGCCTACTTGAGCACTTGATCATGGTGGATGATATTTTAATGAAAAAGTTGCATCTATGTTTACAAAAATAATAGGCTTATATTTCTTTCTGTTTGTTGAGTTTTTGTGTGATTTAAGTATTAGAGTAATGTTCTCATAAAATAAATTGGATAATGTTTCTTCTGTTTCTGTTTTGTAAGATTATTGAGAAGTAACTCTTCATTGGAATTCTAGTGCTAAAACTACCTATTCCTGAGCTTTTGGGTAAGGGGAAAGTGTTCTATTTCACTAGGAGTAATAGGTGTTTACATTGCTTATATGATCATGATTTAACTTTGGTATGTGGTATGTATTGAGAAAACTATCCATTTCTTTTACCTTTTCCAATTTCGTGGAGTACAAATTTTTGAAGTCTACCCTTATGATTTCTCTGTTTCCTTGGTGTCTGCCGTCATGTTTCCTTTTTCATCTCTATTTTCTTACTTGGATCTTCTATCTCAGTTTTTTAGTTAAATTGGGTAAGTGTATACTGTGTGATATTTTTATTTCATTCTGAAAATAATCTGGCTTTGAATCTGAGGGCAGAACTAGCCACCACCTGACCAAAATTAGGCATAGAGGTTTGGAGGACTGTGGACAGATAGACAGGAAGCAGTAAGGTGGGACAGAGAGGATATCAACCCTTTTGTTGGAAAAAAGGGACAAGGTAGGAGATGGCAGTTGACTTCTCCACAGCTTCGCTGATCATTCAGGTTCTTACCCCAATATCTGACTCCCAAGTTTTTACTGACAAAGAATAATTAGTTAAACGCTTCAAGAGTTGGTTATCTTATTGATTTTCTCAAAGAACCAACTCTTCAATTTTAATTTTTGTATTGTTGTGTGTGTACATGTTTTATTGATTATTTAGAGCTGGATTTGATTAATTTTTGTCTTTTTGTTCAGTGAGTCATTAGTCATTCAATAATGTGGTATTTAATCTCCATGTTGATTTCTAGCTTTATTCCATTGTTCTTAGGAATAACACAAGGTGTTATTTCAGTTTTTCCTCTATGTGTTGAGACTTGATTGATGGTCTGGAACTGGTATATTTGCGATTAAGTTCTATATGCTGCTGAGCACATTCATATTCTTTAGTATTTATGTGACAATTTCTTTAGATGTCTGTTAGGTCTTTTGATTTTTGGTGTCATTTACCTTTACTATTTGTATGTTTATTTTTGTTCAGATGATTTGTCTATTGATTAGAGTGGATGATTAACTCCCTCACTATCACTATGAGGTTAATCTGTGTCTTTGAATCTAGTAGCATTTGTTTCATGAAATTATTTATACCTCTCCTTGGTGATTACATGTTTGAAAATGTAAATGTTTTCCTTTTAAATATTTCATTTTATGCATATATAATGTGCTTAAGAGTATGTCTGCATACCACATGCATACAGGCATCCTTGGATGTTAGAAGGGGTATTACATCCCTGGAACTGGTTGTGAGCTACCATGTGGGTTCTGGGGAACAAACCTGGGTGTTCTGTAGCAGTATCAAATGTTCTTCTCTACTAAGCCCCTATAATATCCTATTAATGGAGTATTTTTCTTAATTAGTATGAAATAAACTTCTTTATCATTTCTGACTAATTTTGGTTTAAAATCCCTTTTGGCAAATATTAGAACAGCTACACCTGCCTGCTTCTTGGTCCAATTTCCTAGAAATACCTTTCCCATCCTGTTACTCTAAAATGTCTATTGATGGTGAAATGTAAGTGTGTTTATTTTTTATAATCCATTCTGTGTCTTTTGGGTGGAGTTAAGTCCATTAGTATTCATAGATATTATTGAGATGGGCATATAAAGTCATATCATTTTGATAATTTTGTAGTGTTTATTTAGATGTCTTTTGATGAATTCTGGTGTTGTTAGCCTTCCGCTGTAGCCTCTTAAATATGTTCATTCATCTTTTGTTTCATCATTCTCTTCAGTATGAAGTATTGCTTCTAGTAGACTCTGTAAAACTGCTTTATTGAGTACTTATTTATTCATTTAGTTTTCCATTTATTCATGGAACTTTTTAATTTCTTCATTTACAAGAGATCTTTTTGCTGTGCATAAGAGTCTAGGAAAGGAAGAAGTTAAGCTTTCGTTATTTGCAGATGATATGATAGTACACATTAGCGACCCCAAAAACTCTACCAAAGAACTCCTACAGCTGATAAACACCTTTAGTAATGTGG
>NW_004949175.1:1178570-1185656 GCF_000317375.1 Microtus ochrogaster | reverse complement strand
GGGAAATGGGAGGCGGTGGCGGGGAGGAGGCAGAAATCCTCAATAAATAAATAAATTTAAAAAAAAAGAGTCTAGGTAGACAACTGTGATTTGTCAGAACTTTAAGTATATTTCTTCCAATGTCTTCTAGATTTAAAAGTTTCTATAGAATAATCACCTGTTGTTCTGTTAAAACTACCTTATTATGTTTATCTCTCTTACATCTTTCAATATCCTTTTAAATATATCCTTAGCATTTTAACTATAATATGTCATAGAGAGCTTCTTTTCTGAACCCATTTATTTGGTGTTTTCTAGGACTTATAGCTGTATGATACAAGACTAGGGTAATTTTCTTCTATTATTTTATTAAAAATCTCATGTGTCTTTGAGAGAAATTATTCTTCCATGCTACAAATTAATAAATTTAGTTTTTTCATGGTACCCCCAAAATATTTCCTGTTCTGTCCATGTATTTAAAATACATATTTTCTTTGAGTGAATGCTCCCAGTCCCCTGCTTTGTCTTTAAGCCATGATATTCTGTCTTCCATAGGACCCATTATATTGCTGGGGTTTCTACTGAACTCTTCATTTGACTAATGTCTAACTTCATTTCCGTTTGCATTTCTTCAACATTTCCATCTCTTATTTAAATGTATTTGCATATCTTTAATTTGTAGTGATGAGGTGAGCAGGCCTGCTTTTCATCCCGCCCAGCTCCTGAATGGTTAGCTTTACACCCGAAATAACAACACACAAATTGTATTCATTGAAACACTGCCTGGCCCATTAGCTCTAGGCTGTTATTGGCTAACTCTCACATCTTGATTAACCCATTTCTATTAATGTGTGTAGCACCATGAGGTGGTGGCTTACTGGGAAGATTCCAATCTATGTCCATCTTGGGCCGGAGCTTCATCGTGTCTGCCTCACTGCCTTCTTCCTCCAAGCATTCTGCTGTGTCTTCCCTACCTACCTATGTTCTGACCTATCAGGCCAAGCAGTTTTCTTTCTTAATGAACCAATGAAAGCAACAGATAGATAGAAGACCCACCTACATCATTAATTGTCTTTGCTTTGCTTTTCATTTGTGTTTTCAGTTCACAATGACTGAGTCTAAAAGAGGGGGCAGTGATGTTGGCAGCTTCAGGAAGCCTAAGTTAGGCAGGATGATAAGGAGGGCTGCTTTTCTGGATCCCGGGTGAGAGGCACCAAGGTCTCCCAAGGCAAGGAAGTGGTCAGAAGCAGTCCAACATAAAAAGGCTTCATTGATGAGTCCACACAAGGCTAATCCACACACAGCAGCTCAACGGGAGTGTGCCTCTGTGGTTTGGAAAGTTGGAGAAGATAGTTCTTTATCCCAGAAAATATAAAGGGCTCTACAGTGCTGCCTCCATTCCAGCTGAGTATCGCTCTGGATCTAAACCAGGATCCCCAGGAGGGAACATGTGTCTTTCTGTACTTTGCAATGTTATCCTTTGATAAGGATTTCCCTGGAATTCAGTTCTCTATCACTGGGAGAGATGACCACAGCAGGAGAGTTAGGGACCCACATCAGTAGAGGTTACCACCCACACTGGGAAATGCAAGTCCAATTTCTTTGAAGGAGGAAGAAAGAGGTCGGTATGGCTCCCATTCTGAAAAGCCCTGCCAGATGAATGCTGGGAGTCTGGTCATGGTCATTATTAATATGTGGGTCTCACTATGGGTTGAGTCATTTAGGCTGGGAAACCCTGAGAAGGCAAAAAAGTGGACAAGACAGGGGGAAGGAAGCTGTTAGCCTACAGCTGATAAACAGCCAGACTTGTGAAACATCTTCTCAGGCAGAAGGTAACAACTCTTCTTCCATCTGTCTTCTGGGTGTCCTCATCAGAAAACCAACCAGAATCTTTGGTAATTTTGTGTGCTCTCTCCACATCACCAGCCCCAGGAAGCAGGCCAGAGGGCGCTCAGCCTGAAGTGATCTTATTTATATTGTAGGAGACTAAGTGCTCACTCAGGAACTCTCTTTCCATGACTTCCTGGTAAGACAGCACTGACGATGGTCCTTTCAGACAGCGACAGAGCTTCAAGATACTGGGTCCATATGCCAGGAACAACAAGCATTCATCAGCCTGCCTCTCTCTCTCTCTCTCTCTCTCTCTCTCTCTCTCTCTCTCTCTCTCTCTTTCAATAAGAAAAAATACAATAGCTTAGAAAACTAAAATTCACATCTTGTGAGCCTGGCTGAAGAAATGGAAGATGTGAAAAATACTGGATTTTTCCTAAAATTCTAGCAGAATGAGTAATTTTCAGAGCTAAATAAGCACCTACAGTGAGCACTGCTTTTTGTTTTGTTCTGCTTTTTCTTTAAAGGGAATAGATTCTTTTTCAATCTTCTTAAAACCACACTTTGGTTTTTGCGATATAAGCTCATACTTCAAATATGTTTGAGGCACAAAATACATCTTAAATTAAGCCTGTCTCGAATTTGTCACTAAGCCATTTTTCAGAGCAATGAGTATTAATTCGTCTCTTTTATTTTACAGAACAAGTGGTACAGGGATAAGCAGGGTCCATGGCCATCCGTGGAGTGTGCGGCCTGCGCACACAGTTCTTTAGAAGCCAATAGTGGTTGCTTTTCCAGTCACCTTCCTTGATTTGTTTCAGATCACAACCCTGGATGAACCCATTCCACGGATGATTTTAGAGGCTCCTTGTGAGGCATAAGTGGCTGACACTGTATAGGAATTTGTTATTCTGAGTGGTGCAGTGTCTGTGTGCTTTTTAAAGAGGAAGAAATGATGCAGTGATTTGTTCCTTTGCTTCTTCCCAGTCTGGTAGCTTGAACACCAGGGTTGATGATGATCTCAGAATGATTCCAAGATAAGAGCAGATGAAAGCCATCTCTCAGGGTTTAGGTGCAACCCTATCTAAAGGGGTGATCTGATCTCAGAGAGGGCCCTGTCTAAAGCAGCAATGCTGCCTCAGGTGGTGCACGGAAATGGTTTGAATAAGAAATGATCCCAGAGACTGATGCTTTAAACACTCGGCCCCCAGCATTTGGTGCTGTTCTAAAGGCTGTGCAGACTGGCTTATAAAAGCAGGTTATGGAGGAGCAGGCTTTTAAAGACTGTGCCAGTTCCTGGTTCTGACCTTGCTGTCTCTACTTTCTGGTTGGCCATGGTGTAAGAAACAGTGACTTACTTCACCACTATAGACAGAGACGCTCCTACTGCCAGTCCATCCCAGAACAATTGATCGAAACCTCCTAAAATAGTGTTTCTCAACCTGTAGGTCACAATCCCTTTGGGAGTTGAAGGACCCTTTCACAGAGGTCACCTAAGATCATCCTGCATATCAGATATTTACATACAATTCATAACAGTAGCAAAATTACAGTTAAGAAGTAGCAACAAAAATAATTTTATATTTGGGCATCACCACAGCATGAGGAGCTGTATTAAAGGGTTGCAGCATTAGGAAGGCTGAGAACGGCTGCTCTAAAACCATAAAGCCAAGGTCGATCTTTCCTTCTTTAGGTCACATCTGACACATATTTTGCCAGAGGTGAGAAAAGGAACTAACACAGACGGGGACGCAGCCTTACTTGGTGACCTCTGAGGTGGTGCTCCAGCCTCAAAGTGTGACTATGTGGTGCAGTTATCCAGTCCCAAATGATGGCCTAGCCTGATGTGGTCTGAAATGGTGACATAGAACAAGACGGTAATCCAGCCTGAGGCAAGGATCCAGACCGAAGTGCTGATCACACTGGAGACAATGCTGTGGCTTGAACGTGGTTTGAATTCGTGCCCACAAGGATTCATCTGTTAGGAGTTTGGTACCCACTCTTGGTATGTAAGTGGGGAAACCTAGTTGGGGGAGGTCCTTGGTCAATTGGTGGCACTGCCCTCCAAAGGGATTAAAGCCGTTCTCCCAGGATTCCAAGTTAGTTCACGAGAAAACAAATGATTTAAATGGCGAGCCTGAACTCTGGATCATTTCTCTCTGTTTTTGCAATGTGAGCTCCCCCTCACAGAGTTCCTGTAATCCAAGAATGAAAACCCATGAGGCATCACAGCAGTGGGCCTCAATGGGTTCTGGCAAAGAAATCCTGCACAAGAGTCAGAATAATGACAGGCCCTGGGGGAGGGGGGAGTGTTAGAAGCTCCATCCTCAGGGAAGCACTCTGCTCAGCAACACCGCTCTTATCTCCTTGCACAAATAATGCTCGGAACAGTGCAGCTTCCAATGAGCAAAGGTTAGTAGGACACAGACTGCAAAGAGTCAGACTCTAAAGATCTGGGCCATAGTGCCAGGGAGCTAGTCAGTCAAGGCCTGGCTTCCCTGTGCCAGGCTACAGAGCAGACTGGTGGGAAGTGCCAGGGGGTCCTCCAGGGAGGATCAATCACTCGAATTTTCCTGCCAGTCACTGTGGCAGGACCACTGCTGGCCCACAGTGCTTCCTTGGCTGCCTGTGCAGTGAATCAAAAAGCCTCCTTGTCCTCTTCTGGGGGGTGGGGGGAAGCGTGTCATTAAAAGGCCAAGCTACAGGAGTTCTTGATTTACCAGTGGCTCAAATGGGAGAGTTAGCCTGTTTGAACTTCCCAATCAGATGCTGGAAGCGGCCAGCTACAAACTCGGTTGACCATGACAACAGACTTCTCAGGCCTGCTGGCACGATTGGCCCTGTCCCTCTGAGTGCCCACACACCCTGTAACAGCACACCTCCCATACCACCCGCACTTCCACCATCGAGTGCAGTTTTACCACGATGTAAAATGTCATGGTCCCCTCTGGATGCCATGTCGAAACCTTGAAACACAGCATGTGGTAGCGCTGGCTTCCTTTCCCACGCTCCACATTCTTGAAAGATCAGGCTTCATGAGTAAATATTGATCTTTGAGGGACCTTTCCAGAACGGACCTCTGCTGGGCTGCAACTTCCACATCCTCTGAGTCCTCTATGCTGTGCATCAGGGTGCACAGGGCTCTATACCTGGAGCCAGTTATTCATTTTCTACTGTCTCTCTGCAAAGAACTGACTCCTGTCCCAAGTTTCTGAGAATTCCATAGCTTTATCTCTGTCCTGGGAATCGTATGTTTTAGTGACTGCAGAGGGTACCACGCAGTGAGCTTATTCTCCTCCCAACTGCTGGGTGTAGGGGATGTTTCCATATTGGAAATCCAGTCCTCACTTCACCTCTGCGTGAAGCAAATCTAGAGGCAATGCCTTCTGCACCTAGGCTACACGTTTTCTGAAAATCCCTGGATCCCGGGCCCTACCCTCACCACCTTCACTAGCCCTTGGGAAGCTGAATCCCACGGTACAGCATGCTTATGCCTCTTCAGCCCTCGGGAAGCTGAATCCCACGGTACAGCATGCTTGTGCCTCTTCAGCCCTCGGGAAGCTGAATCCCACGGTACCGCATGCTTGTGCCTCTTCAGCCCACAAGATGAAAGGGGAACCAGAACGTCAATAGCAGGGTTGTCCAGTTCTGGGTGCAGGGCCAGATGTCAATTTGAAACAAGCATCGAAAGGAAGCAGTTCTCAGGAGCCATGTCTTCCTCCTTCACACTGCCATGAATCCCTTCCCCAGCAGAAGTGAGAGCTCATGCTCCACCAAACACTGCCTGAGATGCTTCTGATTCACCACCATGGAGCTCCGTTTTTTGGGCTAGTGAAGTTTATAAATTAATAAACTGCCGTGAAAATATATACATACTCCCTTCCATCAGTTGTTTTTCTCCCAAAGGATGTTCCTGGGTGATACAGCTTTAAGTTTTCAACTCTGTCATATTTTCTAAACTATGATCTCTTCCATTTACTTTAGGGGGTGTGGCCATCCCCTTCACTGGAGTGAAAGGTAAACAATGTGGTTTGGATTTAGTGTTCCCACCCATGCATCACCATGAAAATGTTTGTCTCAGCAATCATGTCATTATTGTTAGTGGTCGCAGCTGTTTAGCTGCCCCCCCCTTCGTGTGTGAATGGAGATTAACTGTGTCTCATTACAAGTGGGAAAGGTGGCTCTGCCTGCGATGGAAGACTTGGGAAACCATTCCCAAGTGTGTCAGCACGAGAAAAGTCAGTTCTGTACAAGTGACCTTGCATGGAGCTTGACAGGCCCAATTTGGCGTGCAACAAAATAGGGTGTGGACGAGACTGAATGCCCTGTGACAACGGTCTGTGAGATGGAGCCTTATCCATTCAGACTTTGCCAGTAGTCAACTGGGACCCAGATAATGGCATGCCATGTTGTTGGGGGGGGGGTTTCTTATATTACCCCAAGGTGAGGACCTTGGGGAGAGAACTGTTCGAAGAATAGTTGGTGATGATTTTGTGGGTTTCTGGAGGGAAAAAAGCTGCCTGTGGATCTTCCACTCTCTGCAGAAGCAGGTTGCAGATGCCTAAATCTCACAGAGATCCCCACCCTGCTCTCATCAGCTCAGCCAGAGCCAAAGCCTGCATCAAATTCTTGCAAGATAAGAAAACGCTCAGCATTCCAGGCTGTGGGCCAACACCTTATACACACACTCCTGGCATCTTGCCCACCACCCACTGGCTGGATATTGCTGAACACAGAAGCTACTCCTGCATAGCTTGCCTAGCCTTGATATTTTAATTAGGAAATAATCTATATTTCCATTAATGAAGGGCTGATACATTAAACTACTTTTTTTAAATTTATTTATTTATTAAGGATTTCTGCCTCCTCCCCCGCCACCGCCTCCCATTTCCCTCCCCCTCCCCCGATCAAGTCCCCCTCCCTCATCAGCTCAAAGAGCAATCAGGGTTCCCTGACCTGTGGGAAGTCCAAGGACAGCATTAAACTACTTCTGTATTGTATTGTGATCTGCAAATACAATGTAATTCTGCCAATCATTAAAACTAGTGAAACAGAGTTAGTCTCATTGACATGGGAAGAAGTCTACAACTTTCTGTGTGAAAACTTATGTATGTAATGGTAGTATATATAAAGCATATTCTTATTAATGTAATGATAAATATCTATAAAACTACATCTGAATATATATATATATATGTATATATATATATACATATATATATATATACAAGAATATTCAAGAACAATGTTAAGGGGCTGGAGAGATGGCTCAGAGGT
>NW_004949175.1:1163534-1178470 GCF_000317375.1 Microtus ochrogaster | reverse complement strand
TGCTCTTCCAAAGGTCCTGAGTTCAATTCCCAGCAACCACATGGTGGCTCACAACCATCTGTAATGGGGTCTGGTGCCCTCTTCTGGCCATACACACAGACAGAAAATTGTATACATAATAAATAAATATTTAAAAAAAAGAACAATGTTAAGCCAAGCAGTTAGGAATGTAATTATTTCTGAATTTTGGGATCTTGTCAGACTTTCATTTCCTTATTTAGACTTATTTCTCCATAGACACAAAAACGTATGATATTCATAACATTTATAATTAATGCCTATTGTTCTTTTAAACAAAGAATTTTCCCCCAAAGGAATGCGTAAAAACAAAAGTTGTCATGGACATGAGGATAGCCTGGTGGCAGAGCCCTGGCACGGTCACTCAGAGTGGTGCTTTACAAATTCTGGGCCTACAGGGAACAGGTCCCCAATAAAGATCAAAAGATGTGTGAGGGTACACGCAAGCATGCAAGGTTCGTGTCTTATTTACATGTAATCTCAAGTTCAGAACCTGGTGGTGCTATTTGTGGGGAGGGGAGGGCTAGAAGGTGCAGTCTTGCTGGAAGAAGACTGTCACTGGAGGTGGCTTTGAGGGTCTTCTACCTCCCCTCAATTCAGTTCTTCCCTTTTTTTCACCCTTATGGTTAGAGATGTGAGGTTCCAGCTTCCTGCTACTGATGCCATGCCTGCCACTGGATGTCAAGCTTCACAGTCATGATGGACTCTTGCTCTTCTGGAACTGTAAGCCAAACAGTTTCTTCCATATGTCACTTTTGGCCATGGTATTTTATCACAGCCATAGAAAAGGAACTAATACAAAGGACAACGAGGGACTAAATAAACATGGGAGATATTTAGGAATGTGGGGCATGAATTCAGAGGCCAAGGATGAGCTGATTCTCTTTAACACTCAGTTTCCCCAAAATTTAGTCTTCAGATCATCATAATGGCCCTCAGCAAGAATTTAACCTTGGGAGGCCTCAAATCCTTTGACTCTACCTTGACATTCCAGGGCTTTAGCCTCTTCTCTCAAATAGCACTTCCATTGTAACTGCATTCCATCTTCTAGCACCACTGAGACTAATTGAAGCCAATCGTGTGGAGCAACCCCATTACTTGAAGCCCATATCTTTGCCATCTCCCTAACAAATGGTGAATGCATGCCGTAAGATATTACCACTTGCTGATTATCTTTTAGATCTTTCATACTTATAGGGTTTCATTTACATTTTGTGTATCCATTTGGGTATTGAGGATTTGCTGGCTTTTCTGAGGTAATAATAGGATAGGTAACTAAAACTCTTGATGAGTCATCTCTGACTCTGAGAGGTACTGGCAATGCTAAATCCTTTGCCTGTACCTCCTCTCTTTGCTTATCAATTCTGACAAGTTCCTCGATTGATGCAAATCTTTTTTACCACTGTCTTTCGTAAAGCTTGAATCTCTTGATCTGTGAATATTTGTAATAATTTCATCAAATCGATTAATTTCTGGTTCTCATTCTGCACATGTGATTCCATTCTAAATTTTTCCGTTAATATCTTCTCATCTTTAGATATTATTTGTATGGTGTGTAGATTGCTTTCCTGGAAGTATGTTTTATCTTCTAGCTTATCATAACCTTTTAACAGATTTTGATTGTCAATTTCAACAGTATGATTCCTTTCAGATAATCTCTCAGTACCCTTTTGTAAGGTTTTATAATCCACTGACAAATAAAGGTTATCATTTTCAATAGTATAAATCCTTTCAGCTAACGACTGAATCCTTCCTAAAAGTTTCTCATTCTTGACTCTGTTACCAAACCATTTCTTTAAGGATATAATATGAAGAACAAAACTGACAACTCCCATGACCACAAAATATATGTACCAGGTAGGTCATATAGCTCTTGCAGCATTCCATCCATAGAAGAAACAAAAAGGCTGTTAAATTATTGAATGGCGATATTGTCTTCATTAACTTGGAATTGGTTTACAATGTTCAAGTTTTTTATTTATTGATCAAATTAACTTACCTCCATTATAATATTCAGAAAAATTGTTGTATGTGTAATAATCATGATTGGCCAGCAGGTGTCACAGTTGCAGCAGTAAGGCAGGTCCTACATCAATTACCTGAGACTTAGAATTACTAACAAATTTATATAAATAATTAAAAGCATCACAGCCACATATGAAGAAGGTTCGAGTTGAACAGAAGTTCAAGAAACCCACAGCTCGCAGGCAGATATGAGCCGAGCCACAAGGTTACTAGCCAGAAACTGCGGGCAGTGGTAACTCAGTTGCTTAGTATGTGGGACCAAGCCACATGGGCAGGAAATTGCCAAGTTGACACAGTGGGTCAGCCAAGCCATATCGTGCACACCAGAGGAGTAGTTCAGCTGTGGAGGGGTAGTTCAGCTGCATGGGCTGGGAGAAGGCTGCAGGCTGGGGTATGGGCAGAGCCCAGCAATGGTGTGGGCTCAGGACACATGGGCGCCAATTTGTTGGCATACAAAAGAGTTCCACAATAGCTTGGAATGTTGTATCACAAAGATTTATTTATTTGAGGATAAACTCAAAGAAAGGGTAGCAATCCGCAGTCCTCTAAATGCGCTGGGAACTGGAACTGAATACAGCAGCTATGAGGCCTGGCTACACTTTTCACCTGCATTTATAGTACATGAGAGCATGCCCAAAGTGGAATTAAAGGCTATTGGCTGAAGGAGTCCCCACAGTAATAAAGGTCTTAGAGAGAACAGGGATACAAGGAACATTCCTAAACACAATAAAGGCAATATACAACAAGCCAACAGCCAACATCAAACTAAATGCAGAGAAACTCAAAGTAATTCCACTAAAGTCAGGAAAAAGGCAAGGCTGTGCACTCTCTTCATGTCTATTCAACATAGTACTCAAAGTCCTAGCTAGAGCAAAAGGACAAGAAAAGTAGATAAATGGGATACAAATTAGAAAGGAAGAAATCAAACTTTTGCTATTTCCTAATGATATTATAGTATATATAAGTGACCCCAAAGATTCTACCAGGAAACTCCTACAACTCAAAAATACCTCCAACAATGTTTCAGGATACAAGATTAACTCAAAAAAATTCAGAAGCTCTCCTATATATAGATGATAAACTAGATGAGAAAGAAATCAGAAAAACATCACCCTTCACAATAACAGCAAACAACATAAAGTATCTTGGAGTAACTCTAATCAAACAAGTGAAAAACCTGTATGGCAAGAACTTTAAGTCTTTGGAGAAAGAAACTGAAGAAGATATCAGAAAATGGAAAGATCTCTCATGCTCATGGATAGGTAAGATTAACATAGTAAAAATCTACAGATTCAATACAATGCCCAGTAAAATCCCAGCAAAATTCTTCACAGACCTCAAAAGAACAATACTAAATTTCATATGAATAAACAAAAAAACCCAGGGTAGTGTAAAGCACCCTGTATAATAAAGGAACATCTTGAGGCATCACCATCCCTGACTTCAAGCTCTATTATAGAGCTACAGTAGTGAAAGCAGTCTGGTATTGGCATAAAAGCAGACATGTGGGGCTAATGGAATTAAATCAAAGATCCTGATATTAACCCACATACCTGATTTTTAACAAAGAAACTAAAAATATAAAACGGATAAAAGAAAGCATCTTCAACAAATGGTGCTAGTATAACTGAATATCAACATGTAGAAAAATGCAAATAGATCTATATCTATCCCTATGCACAAAACTCAAGTCCAAATGGATCAAAGACCTCAACATAAATCTATCCACACTGAACCTAATAGAAGAGAAAGTGGGAAGTACCCTCGAATGCATTGGCACAGGAAACCACCTCTTAAATATCACAGCAGTGGCACAGATACTGAGAGCAACAATAAACAAATGGGCCTCCTGAGACTCAGAAGCTTCTGTAAAGCAAAGGACACAGTCAATAAGAGAAAAAGGCAGTCTACTGAATGGGAAAAGATCTTCACCAACCCCACATCTGACAAAGGGCTGATCTCAGAAATACACAAAGAACTCAAAAAAGTAGACATAAAATACCAAATAATCCAATTAAAAAATGGGGTACAGATCTAAACAAAGAATTCTCAACAGAAGAATCTCCGGTGGCTGAAAGACACTTGATGAAATGCACAGCTTTCTTAGTCATCTGGGAAATGTAGATCAGAACAACTCTAAGATAGCATCTTCCACCAATTAGAATGACTAAGATCAAAACACTGATGACAGCCTATGCTGGAGAGGATATAGCGTAAGGAGAACATTCCCTCCATTGCTGGTGAGAGTGCAGACTCGTACAGCTACTGTGGAAATCAGTATGGCAATTTCTCAGAAAATGAGGAATCAATCTACCTCAAGACATAAACCCAAAAGAGGCACAATCACATTACAAGGACATTTGCTCAACCATGTTCATAGCAACATTACTTGTAATAGCCAGAACCTGGAAACAAGCTAGATGCTCTCAGTCAAAGAATGTATAAGGAAAATGTGGTACATTTACATAATGGAATAATATTCAGCAGTAAAAAAAAAACAATGAAACAATGATATCTTTAAATCTGCAAGCAAATGGATGGAACTTGAAAAAAAAATCCTGAGTGAGGTAACCCAGACTCAGAAAGACAAATATAGAACATACTCACTCATAAGCAGATACCAGACATAAAGCAAAGGACAACCAGCCTACAGTCCACAACTCCAGAGAAGCTAGAACCCTCTTCCAGAAACAGGTGGAAGCAGATATGGAAATCCACAGCTGATCACTGGGATGAGCTCCAGGCAAAGAAAGGGATGAGCGATAATATGAACAAACGAATCAAGACCATGATGGGGAAAGCCACAGAATTAGATGACCTGGTCTTATGAAAGATCACTGACTCCTGAGTAACAACTGGGGCTGAACTAGGCCCACTGAATACAGGTGACAATGGTGTGTCTTGGGCAGTATATGGGGCCCCTGGCAATGGGACCAAGGTCTAATTTTAATTCATGAACTGACTTTGTAGAGCCCATTCTCTATTCAGAGATAATTTGCTCACTCCAGGCACAGGGCAGGGGGGAACTTTGGTCCTGGCTCAGTGAGGGGATGGGACAATCATAGTTGACATCCCAGGGCAGGTCTTAACCTCTCAGAGGAGCAGATGGGAGGAGGGATGGGAGGAAGGAAGAAGCAAGAGGAAAGGAGGGAGAGGGGACTGGTATTGGTATATATAAAATAAATTAATTAATTAAAAATCATTCACATTTCTTTTTTGTTTATTTGTCTTTTGTGTTTCGAGACAGGGTTTCTCTGTAGCTTTGGAGCCTGTCCTGGCACTGGCTCTGTAGACCAGGAACTCAGAGATCCGCCTGCCTCTGCCTCCCAAGTGCTGGGATTTAAGGTGTGCGCCACCACCACCTGGCCTAAAATCATTCAAGTTTCTAAGAGTTTAATTATTTGTGTCAAGTATTCAATTTTGAAATTTTACTACATTGACTTTTCTGGGTTCTAAATTACCATGGCAAGAGATCAGCAATTTTTCAACTGTGTTTTCTGGGCTGTGAATATTCTTCCAGAGGCCTCCTATAAGTTAAGTTACTATTGTAACTTGTACTGGAAGTCTGCCCCCAAAGACCTAGGTTGAAACCAGCTGCCTTACCTCACCCATACTTAACACACACACACACCCTCAGCCAGAGAGACCACACACTTTTGTGTAATATTGCACCACATCAGCAATAGATCTGAGAACAGATTCTGAATGTCACTGGGAGACAGAGGTAAAGCAGGCCACACTGAAGAGTGCTCAGAGTTCTGGGAACACAATACTTGCTAATAATGAACTTCTGGGTTGCGAGGAGTTACAGCCCACAGTCCAAATCTGAAATTGGTTCACATAGTGCCTCTGTGTCTACATGTAACATGTATATAGACAGCTTTGAACATTTCTGAATGTATAGTTGGTACACATGTATCTGTTAGCAAGTGATTAAAATTACCCTAAACAAATTTTATCTACCTTTTTCCTCAGAAAAAAAAGGGGGGCTAAGTAAACAGAAACCATGAATGAAACTTTCAGAGACCCCTCTAAATTCATATTTGTGTATCCTAGCTACCTTAAGTGCTTTAAGTATTGTGGGTGTCTCTATGACCTCCACAGGCTGCAGAGAAATGAGCTGCAGGAGCAAAAAGGCAGTTCTGGGCTGGGCAGTGGTGGCACACACCTTTAATCCTAGCACTAGGGAGGCAGAGGCAGGCAGATCTCTGTGAGTTCAAGGCCAGCCTGGTCTACAAGAGCTAGTTCAAGGAAAGACTCCAAAGCTACAGAGAAACCCTGTCTTGAAAAAAAAAAGGAAAGAAAAAAGAAAGAAGAAGAAGGCAATTCTGCTCAACACAATTCAGTAGCTGCTGTTGGTTCAAACTTCAGGAGACTGACCCTAAATGGTTTACTTTAGGCATATTTAAACACAGAAAAATTTGGTGAAAATTATGTTGGTGATTAAACTCAATCCCATGTACAAGACAAAGCATACATAAATCTCCTTGATGAACAAAGTAAGCCAAATACAGTCAGATGTGGCTACATTGAATTTCTTTGTAAAGTCCATACAGATAAGTTCTATAGATTGACTGAGAAGAATAAATTACAATAGGGGTCTAGAGGGGGCTCTGGTGCCAGAAAAGGCTTTAGCCACACAGACAGGGCAAAGGTCACCATGCTAGAAACACACATCTGCTTCAGCCTTCTGGGTGGAAATAAGGTTGTGCATTCCTTCCTTGAAGGAGCAACTCTGTGTGTTAACATTCCAGGTTCCTCTAGTGTGTTTCCATGAACACAAAGACCTCTGTGCCCCCTACAAAATATTGGTCTTGGGATTGGCCACATTCTATGGTGTTGTAAAGGTCAATACAGAATCCCTACAACTGGGATGGGAACTAGAAGAATCACTGGAAAGCTAAATCTTGTCAGTCCTGCTGTAAAAATAATAATAATAATAATAAATGAAAAACTTTTAGAATATCATTATAGCATTACAACATTTTTCTCTCTTCTTTCCTCCCTCCAAACACTGTTATTACCTACTCCTTACTCTATTTTAAATTCATGGCCTGTTATTCACCATTATGGAATGAAAATATAGAGAGACAAATATAGATCCCTAAATACAATCTGCTCAGTATGTATAAAGTCTCTTGTAGGTATGTTTTCAAGACAGATCGTTTAGTGCTCTCTGCAGACTGGAAATGTTCGGGAAGTCTGAAGAAGAATCATATATCTGACACAGTTGTCTCTGAGTTAACATATCCCTGTGTCTCATCACAGCCCCGTGATGCAGGCAGAATCTATACCTAGGATTTATGTCTAAAAGCCTTCAAAATAAGAACCTTTAAAGGGCCAGCACCCCACCCCTGTGGCTTCAGGACATCAACAGTGTTATCAGTGTTATCAGGATATCCAGAGTGTCTGGCTTGTGTTTTGTGCTGTCAGCTAGCACCCCTTGGACAGTCTGGCCTTCTAGAGGGCAATCAGTTTGTTCACACTTAATCAGTTGGAGCTGGAAAGCTCCCAATTGCTCCTCTCAGGGATTCTGTGGCCTGTGTTAGGAAACGGGACAGCTGGGTCATGACAGGGTGGTACCCTCTACATGGTCTATGCATGTAGCTAGTTTGGGGCTTTCTTAAAGCATGGATATCTTAGCCCCCATAGCAACCACACTTTCCTCAAAGAGTGTTTAAAGAGAATCCAACAGGAAACTGTCCTCTGAGAAGTCTGGACCCAGGACTGTCAGAAAGGTCACAGATCAGTCAAGATCAAAGAGAATGAGGCCCTGAGTCACCCTACACTTCTTTCCTTTTTATTTTAACTTTTAATAGAATACATTTTTGTTTTTTAAATAATTTATTCTCTCATATATTATATTCTGACCTTAGTTTCTCCTCCCTCCCCTCCTCCCAGTCCCCCCATCTTCTATCTCCACATCCATTCGTCCTCCATTTCCCTTCAGAAGAGGGCAGGCCTCCAGGAATATCAACCAAACACGGCACATCAAGTTGCAAGAAGACTAGGTACCTCCCTTCGTATTAAAGCTGGATGAGACAACCCAGTAGGAGGAAAAGTGTCCCAAAAGCTGGCAAAAGAGTCAGAAACAGGATCCTCTCCCTCTGTGAGGAGTCCCACAAATCTCCGAGCTACACAACCATGACATTTATGTAGCAGGCCTAGGTTAGACCAAGGCAGGCTCCCTGGTGTCACTTCAGTCTCTGTGGCTCCCCGTGAGTCCAGGCTTCTTGATTCTGTGGGTTTTCTTGTGATACCCTCTGGCTCCTATGATCCTTCTTCCCCTTCTTCTGAAAGATTTACCCAGTTCTGCTGAGTGATTGACAGTGGGTCTCTGCATCTGCATCCATCAGTTGCTGGAACACAAGCTTCTCTGGTGGTGAGTATGCCAGGCTCCTGTCTATACAGAATATCATTAGGAGTCTTTTCGTGTGTGTGTGTGTGTGTGTGTGTGTGTGTGTGTGTGTGTGTGTGTGTGTGTGTGTGTGTGTGTCAGGCACATTCAGTTCTATCCTAGGTCTCTGGGCCTTTGCAATGTCAGGGGTGAACTTCCTCTCATGGCATGGGTCTCAAGCTAGGCCAGTCACTGGCTGGACAAGCCCACAGTTTCTGTGCTACCTTTATCCCAACACACCTTGCAGGAAGGACAATTACAGGTTAAAGGTTTTAGGGCTTGGTTGGTGTCCCAGTCCCTCCACGGGAAGTCTTACCTGGTTGCAGGAGATGGCAGTTCAGGCTCCTTACCCTCCATTACTAGGAGTCTTGGTTACAGTCACCCTAAGAGATTCCTAGGAGCTGCCACTGAAATAGGTTTCAACATTGCCACCCCCGCCAGTTCCAGTCGTCTCTCCAAGTGCTCTCTTTGTCCATCCTCTTCCTACTTGATACCTCCTGTTCCTGTTCCTGTGTTGCCTTAAACTTTGAGACTTGTGATCATTTGTTACAGAAGCAACAGAAAACCAATACGGCATAATAGACCTCTAACATAAAGCACATCTTGAGACATATTACAAAATAATTTTTCAAACTATGTCTTGTACTCCAGACAACTAAAATAACTATTTCAATAGGATAAATTCGGTATAAATGCACTAGTTGTCATCATTAATTCCCTGTGCCTCCACCTCATCTCTTCCATCCCATGCTGTTGTAAGTGATAATCACAGGTTAACCAGAAAGCTCACAGAACAGAAAGCTATTACGCATGCATTTTTCTCAAATTTGCTGGACCTGGGGAAGCAGAGTCATGTGATTGCTTTTCTTGGTTTGACCTAGTTAATTTTCTCTTTATTGAATCCCATATTTGGGACACACAAAGTAATAACATTTCTATTTTTAAAAAGATGTTAAGTTTTTTGAATTAATGAAAAATATGAACTTAGGCATTAAAACTCATACTGAAAAGATTTGTAAAGCCAAGTTGAAAAGCTGTTTTCCTGGAACCCTGCATCTTTGCAGTGGGATTTCAGTGTTGCTTTTCTAAGCATCCAACTGATCCAATTGTAAGTGAATGAAACCTACATAAAAAGTTACTCGTTAGACACATGTCAACTCCAAAATTTATTTACAGTTTTTCTCCATAGACATCTCTTCCTTATTTTTAATTGCAATAATCTTGATTATATCTTGGAACATGTGTATGTATTTCTCAAGTTTTACATGTCATAGCCAAGAACAAAGTACAGTGTTATTTTCTTGACCTGAATAGAAAATGTAAGCGGGTGACCAACTCCAGGCACTCCAGGCCTGCTGGACTCTGGGGTTTTCATTTCCCTTGGAGCTCCAGCAGCAAGTGGCAGCAGCAGGCAGGCAGAGGCCATCACAAGTGGGACCACTAGTACACATTCAGTGTAATTGTCTTGGGAAAGCCCCAGGACCATATATAGGCCTTCCAATTCCTGTGACAGCCTCTGGCGTGATTACTATTACAGACCTCTCTTCCTGCAGACTTGGGAAAACTTCAGGTGACAGAGCCTATGACTATTTGTCCCCTAATAACCTCTCTATCCTCTTCTGCTTCTCTTTTTTCTGCCTTGCTGCTCTCGAATGGTTCTGCTACTTCATATCAGGAAACTGACTGCCAATTCCTCCCACATCTTAGTTACCACTGCTACTACAACTCAAGATATTTGCCACTGTCAGAATAGTGATTAGGAGCTAGAATGAATGGAACCAAGGCACATCTGAGATCACTTAGGCACATTTATTCTCTGATGGTAGAATTTCCAGCTTGAGTGAGGGCTTTGATCTTTGCTGACTCACCATGGACTTCCAAATCATCTATCAATCAACAATTGGCATATCTCTAGGCAGACAAGAACTCATAAGCCACAAGCCTAACACAGGATAAGATGTTCCACTATGCAGCCTACATACAGGACCTGCTCAATGGGGACCAAGCAGATCCTCAGCTCTCAAGATGTTGTCATTGACACTAGGGACCTGAAATGTAGCTCTCCAGCCGCCATCTAGCCCGTTTCTGCTGTTTCTTCATGTTGCCATATTGGCCTGTACTACTGAAAGGAGGCAAGAAAAGCTACTCATAAGAAGGTGTTATGGCTCAAGAGATTACTTACTGGTTAAGACTGCTTGCCATTCTTGCAGAGAAACCCAGTTTGGTTCCCAAAAATCTAATCATGTGGTTCTAATTTCAAGAGATCTAATGCCCTCTTTTGGCCTTCATAAGCAACTGCACATACATACTGCACATAAATTCATTCAAGCACACAAATATGTATACATAACAAAAAAGTTAATAATTTAAAAAAAAGACAAAAGAAACCCTTATTTGGCCTGATGTTCCAACAACATCATGAGAGGCAATACAGGACAGTGCCCCAGTAATCCCACTCTGTGAGTCTGATCATCCCACTTGTGATAACCAGAAGGGGTGTTTGGACTGATAACATCCATTGATGGGCCAATTGCAGCCACTTGTTTGGGTAACTGTAAGTCTAGCCTGATAACACCAATCAAGTCACTAAGGTCTCTTCCTTGGGTTAATTATCACTTTGTCCCTTAGCACCAGTCATTGTAGTCCTTCCATGTGGACAAAAGTCTCCCCTCTGCTAAAACTGAAATGGTCCACCATTGCTTACTTTACAAGTCATTTGAAATGGCTCTTGGTGGACCATCTTTTCAGATCAATCATCTACAGTTGAATGGTTGTATCAAGACCTCTGCTAAGTATTCCAGCTATTAGTATTGGCATGTGGTCAGTCTGGTTGGCTATTGGAATGACAGTTCTTTTGCTCAAGATAGACAGAGTAGATAGGAAAATTCCAACAGATGCCAATTAAAGAGTCAGATTGCTCCATCCCCATTGTCTGTGTTTACATACAGAAAAGTGGACATGGGAAGGAGTTCTTATAATACACACATTTTAAAAAATTATCAAAATACTACCAATCATCTTAACAATGAGCAACACCTGCCATTTGAGAAAGAGAAGGTGAATGCTCCTCATCTGTCTCACCAGCTCTGGTTAAGTACTTTATATAAAACAAAATGCAGCCTTTGGCAAAAAAAAAAATAAGTTGATTTACTCAATTAATCAGAAGATATGAAGGCCTTCCTGAAAACTCACTACTTTACAGTGGCCAAGACATCAAAAATGGGTTGATAAATGACACATATTTCAGAGTGTGTCATAGAGAAGACCCACTGTGAAATTTGGTGTACTGAATATATTATGTCAACTTGACACAATGTACAGTCATTTTGGAAGAAATACCATCAATTGAGAAAATGCCCCAACCAGAATGGCCTATAAGCAAGCTTGTGGGGCATTTTCTTGATTAGTTATTAATGTGGGATGGCCTGGGAATAAAATACACCTTTTTATTGTCTACAAGTACCTTATCTTAACTTTAAAGATAGGCACCTCCTTAAAGTGAAAAAGTTGAAGGAAGTATTTCAAGTAAATAAGATCAGGAAAGAAGCAGTCATTGCCATCCTAATATCTGGGGGGAAAAACTTCCAACTAAAACTAATCAGAAGAAGTAAGGAAGGAAACTTCAAGCCTTTTTTCTCAGGGGTCTATCTAGTAAATCCTGATGATACTTAAACACACCCTTCACAACTGCCCCCCACCCCATCTACCTCAGACCCCACTTCTAATACCCTAGCTTGGTCTGTCTCCCACTGTTTGTGCTACACATGACCTATAGGCTTCTGCGAGTATCCACCCTTCCTGCCCATGACTCACAGGCTCTTCAAACCCCACATCCAAACTCTCCACCCAGCCAGATCCTTCTTCGAAAGGATCTAGTCCATGCTCCAGGACAAACATTCTGCACACCAGCCCAGGCTTGTGTCAGCCTGACTTCATTCCACCCAGGCTATATCCAACCTCTAGCCCCAACTCAGTCTTCAACCTTCTTTTCTGTCTCAAGGTGTTATGTCCATATTAGACATAGCATTTATAAAAGAAGTCTACATGCCCAGAATGCTCATCACAAGAATACAAAATATATAAAATATATAAAAAAAATCTGGTATCTCACAAAATGCTCACCAAACCCATCAATCCTATAGAACTATTTATAAACAAGACACAGAATTTATACGAACAATCAACTTTATCAAAGAATTCAAGAAGTGGTGGCGCACGCCTTTAATCCCAGCACTCGGAAGGCAGAGGCAGGCGGATCTCTGTGAGTTCGAGACCAGCCTGGTCTACAAGAGCTAGTTCCAGGACAGGCTCCAAAGCCACAGAAAAACCCTGTCTCGAAAAACCAAAAAAAAAAAAAGAAGTTTAAATAAGACACAAAGAAACAGACCAATAAATTTAAAGAAAAAGAAAAGAAACATTTGATGTTCTAGTGATATCCAAGAAAACATAAATATAAAGCTGATAGAAATGATCAAAACAGTCCAGAATTTGAAAATGGAATTCAATAAAGAGAATCATGAAAGAGGACTCATACTGAGATGAAGATAGAATTTAAATACCCAACAACCCAAGCAATGCAAAGTTAAACCTGCTAGTAGAATGAGTCAAGCAGAAAATAGTATATTAGGACCAGAAGATAAGTAAAGATCAACAACGTAAACAAAGAATATGGAAATTTTAAAAGAACACAGGAAAGGAACATGCAATAAATGTGGAACACTGCAAAAAAAAAACCACATCTTCAAATTATTGGATTAGATGGCAGAGAAAAATTCCAAGTCAATGGCAAATTCCATATCTTCCATAAGATCATAGAAGAAAACTTGCCCAGACTAAGTAAAGACACACCCAAACAAAAATAAGAAGCACACAGAACACCACATAGACAAGATCAAAAAAGAAAATCTTCATGGTTTATCCCAGTTTAAACATTGAATAAGTAGAGAAAAGAGAATGTATGAAAGCTGCAAGAGAAAAAAACACAAGTCATATATAAAGGAAAACCTATCAGAGAAACAACTGATTTCTCTATGGAAACTTTGAAAGCAGAAAGAACCTGGAGCAATACATTCCAAGTGGGAAAATACCTTGACTGCAGCCATCCCTCACTGCATCTGTGATCACCAGAGCCTTGGCCCTGACTGCCCCTGGAGAGATGAATGTCTGGGTTTCTGGCTAGCGATTCCTGCTCTCCAGACCTTAATCCCTGAGGAGCATCCATGCCCTATCCCCACCCATCAAAACCCAAGAAACCCCAGAGCAGCCTCCCCACATTCGCAACCATCCCCCAACACATCACTGACCACTGGATGCCTTGGCCCAGAATGAATCTGGAGAACCTCAGAGACCCAAGGAAGCCTCCCCACATCTGCAACCATCCTCCACTGCATATAAATTGTATCGGCGTAAATAAATGCAAGGCAGATATAAAGGAATATTTACAACTTTAATGATAAACTTACAGAACCTAAGTTCCCGCGTAGCCCAGGAGGTAGGAAAGAAAAAAGGGAGGGCGCAGCCTCCGCGCTCCATTTATCCATAAACAACTGCCCCAGGCAAACCCGCCCTAAAGGGGCTGGCTTAACCCTACATCTCCCCCTTTTGTCTAAATAAGCCAGAACTAAACCAAATACAACTATAAAGAATAATAACAAATGATAAATATAACTAACAATATTGAGAACAAAAGTTTTGCTAGACATTCTATCTCAAGGAGTCTAAATAATGTAGAAAGTAACTACGATTAAATAATCTTCAACTCCGTCAAAGATCTGAGAAGGGAATAAATATTTCTTAATAAAATGAGAGATATCCAGAATGTGCAACAAATGACAGAGAAAACTGACTACCTGGGCAATCACCCAAAGTCTCGTTTGTAATGTTGAGTCAACCAACTTTGGCTAAGGCCTAACATAACTGACATACCATTATTAAATGCAAGGAACTTTCTTAAAATTATCCTACCCTGTCTTGGCAAGATAAGACAATCCTGTTTCATATCTTAGTCAGTAGTTGAGGTATGGGCTTTTCTTAACCCAAAGGCCAGTTCTGCCAAGAAGACAAGCTCCCAGTGGAGTGTCTTTGGTGCTCAATGTTCTCTCAGGAGTTGAGTGGTGTTGCCAGGAGTAATTGTGTCTCATTGGCACAGAATTCTAGATTTTCTACAGTTCTTCAAAGAGGCTGAAGATTATACTATCTATACTAAAAATAATCTCTATGTATCTAAAAGATCTGATTATCCTAAAAATAAATATGACAAGCATCTAATTCTCAATACCTATCTAATTTGAAAACTAAGAGAATAAACAACTGTGCAATATATGAAGACAATGATCTTCACCTGTAAACAATGTCATTACATATCAAAATGTAAGCAATGTTATTACATAAATAGTACCAGAGGTAGAAATGTACATTGTGATATGATAGATGCATCCATACAATATAAGCATACTCTTATACAAAAATAGAGGTAGGAACACTCACATTCAATATT
>NW_004949175.1:1141944-1157649 GCF_000317375.1 Microtus ochrogaster | reverse complement strand
CTTCAGTGCCATAGTCAAATGTGTCAACATTTAGTGTATGCAAGACCCATTCTTCCAAGGACGCTGATTTGAACTTTAAAGGCCCCAAGATCTTTTTGCATTCCACATTTGCATTTTCGTAAGCCAAAGACTCGCTTATTATACGTCTTGCTTCTGGGTCAGATATCCCTATTTGTACAGCCTTAGTTAATCTTTGTAAAAAGTCACTAAAGGGGTCTCTCTGACCATACCACCCTGAACGCACCTGATCTCGTCTGATCTCGGAAGCTAAGTAGGGTCGGGCCTGGTTAGTACTTGGATGGGAGACCGCCTGGGAATACCTGGTGCTGCTGGGAGTGGTAGCCTCAGGAGCCTCCGGGGCGGGTAACTGCAATGCCCCACGTTGGGTGCCAAATGTATCTGTGTAAATAAATGCAAGGCAGATATAAAGGAATATTTACAACTTTAATGATAAACTTACAGAACCTAAGTTCCCGTGTAGCTCAGGAGGTAGGAAAGAAAAAAGGGAGGGTGCAGCCTCTACGCGCTCCATTTATCCGTAAACAACCACCCCAGGCAAACCCGCCCTAAAGGGGCTGGCTTAACCCTACAATAAATGAATTGAAATTTAAAAATACATGGTCATTAGATGTTAAAAAATTATTTGACAAAATCTGACAGCCTTTCATGATTTAGATCTTGGAGAGATCAGGGATACAAAGAACATACCTAAACAGAATAGAGGCAGTATACAGCAAGCCAACAGCCAACACCAAACTAAATGGAGAGAAAATCAACATGATTCCACTAAAATCAGGAACAAGACAAGGCTGCTGTCCATTATCTCCATACCTATTCAATATATTACTTGAAGTTCTAGCAAGAGCAATAAGACAACAAAAGTAGATCAAGGGGACACAAATTGGAAAGGAAGATGTCAAACTTTCATTATTTGAAAATGATAAGATAGTATACATAAGTGACCCCAAAAATTCTACCAGAGAACTCCTACAGCTGATGTAGCATGATACAAGATTAGATCAAAAATATCAGCAGCCCTCCTATACACAAATGATTAATGAACTGAGAAAGAACCAGAGAAACATCACACTTCACAATAGCCATAAACAATATAAAATATCTTGGAGTAACCATAGCCAAACAAGTAAAAGACCTGTATGACCAGAAGAAGTCTTTAAAGAACAAAATTAAAGAAGATATCAGAATATTAAAAAATCTCCCATTTTTATGAATAGCTAGAATCAATATAGTAAAAATGACAATCTTACTGAAAGTACAGAGTCAATGCAATCCCCATAAAAATCCCAACACAATTCTTCACATACCTTGAATGAACTGTACTCAACTCAACATGGAAAAACAAAAATCCCAGACTAGCCAAAAGAATCCTGTACAATAAAGGAACTTCCAGAAGCATCACCATTCCTGACTTCAAGCTCTACTATAGAGCTATAGTAATGAAAAATAATTGGTATTGACACAAAAAAAGACAGATCAATGTAATTGAATTAAAGAGTCTGACATTAATCCACATACTGATGAACACCTGATTTTTGACTAATAAACAAAATATATAAAATGAAAAAAATAAAGCATCTTCAACAAATGGTACTGGCATAAGTAAATATTGACATGTAGAAGAATGCAAATAGATCCATATCTATCACCATACACAAAACTCAAGTCCAAATGGATCAAAGACCTCAAAATAAATCCATCCACGCTGACCTTCATAGAAGATAAAATGGGAAGTAATCATGAATGCATTGGTACAGGAGACCACGTTCTAAATATAGCCCTATAGTACAGACACTGAGATTAACAGCTAGTAAATAGGAGCCACTGAAACTGAGAAGCTTCTGTCAGGAAACTCTCTACATATTGTTGGGCTATGGGTCTGTATTCATTCCCATCTGCTGCAGAAGGAGGCCTCTCAAGTGATGGAAGAGCAATGCACAAATATATAGGTAGAGACTAATGTCATAATGAGTCATTTTATTGCTACATTCCCTTAGTAGAACAATATTATTTGGCTTTTCCTTGGGTCCCTCACTTAATCTTGTCTCAGGTTCTTGGCCACTCAAGTAGTATTAGATATGGGCTTGATCCCAGGGATTGGGTCTTAATTCATATCAGATATTACTGGTTATATTACTGGTTAGTTACTCCCATAAACTTTGTGCCATTATTGTACAGGTGTATTTTGAAAGCAAGTCACTCTGGGTTGGTGTTTACCTTTCTGCTTTGGTAGGATACAGCGTAATTTCCATTAACATGAATTCTAACCCATAAGGATAGAGACTTTATGTCGGCACCAACTTGTCTTCTCTGTGCTCACTGAGTTGTGTTGGTATCTTCAGCAATAGAAACTTACCACCAGTTTGTGGACAGTCACCAACAGCCTTGGTAATAGCCTGAGTTGTTGGGGGTTCCCATGAAACTCCTTTGGCAAACAACTTGATTAGAAACAACCTCCTTCTGTACTGAAAGGTCTTTTGGTAATGAGAAATGTCCAGTTAGGGCACTGTCTCCCCCATTATTTAGCAACTTCATTTAAAGATCACCTTCATATATGTATATATTATAGGAAGTTTCTACTATATTATGTTTTAATATACCCTGCAAACGGCCCTTAGTTTTAGCTGTTTCTCTCCATGTTTCCTCCCTCACCTCCTCTTTTTCCTCCACGTACCTATTTGATCTTCCCATTCTAATCCACTCCACACCCATCCATAACTATCTTTTCTGTCTCCAATTCTTAGATGGTCCTCTTTTCACATCCCTTACTCTCTACGTAACCTCTATAGCTATTTGGCCGTAGTTTCTTTAGCAACAACTTAGCTGCTAAAATCCACATATAATTGAATAAACTATATTTCTCTTTCTCAGTCTAGGATACCTTATCTCTCAGAGTGCATTTCATCCATGCACTTGTGGATTCCATGATTTCATTTTTCAACAGCTGAGTAATATTCCATACTGTAAATGCACCACAATTTCCTTATCCATTCATCCACTGATAAGCACCTTGGTGGTTTCCCATTTTTGCCTGTTATGACTAGAGCAGCAATGAATGTGGATAATCAAGTGTCTCGGTAGTAAGATGAAGCGTACTTTGGTATATGCCCAAGAGTGGTATAGCTAGATATAGAGGTATATCAATTCTGATCTTTCTGTTGCACCACTACACTGATTTCTATAGTAGCTATCCAAATGGGAATTTCTACCAGCAATAGAAAAGCGCTCCCCTTACTCCACACCCTTGACACCACAAGCTGTTTTTGTTTTTTTTTTTTAACTTGGCCATTCTGATTGGTGCAAAATGAAATCTGATGGTAGTTTTGATTTGCATTTTCCTGATGGCAAAGGATAATGCTTATTTCTTTAAGTGCTTCTAGCCATTTGCCTTTCCTCTACAGAGAAGTCTCTATTTAAAACTATACCCCAATTTTAATTGGGTTATTTGTGTTCTTGATATCTGGGTTTTTTTAGATCTTTTTTTTTTAGTCATGCTTTTTATTCTCCTGCTGTTACAAGTTCCCAAGCATATATAAATCCATTCATTAGTGACTTGTTAGTAATAAAAAAAAATCTACAAGGAAAATTCTCGGATATGCAGGAATTCTTTGAAGATACTAGCAAAACTTATAAGTTAGTTTGTAGCTTATGGCAACTGTAGTTGTGGGGAGGTACCAGTATAGTTTACAAAGGAAGAAAAGTAAACCATTGAGAGAGCTAACAAAAAGGCAAAGAATACGTGCATTATTTTACATTTCTTAAGTGTGATTAATATCTAAATATGATTAATCAATAAACAGCCTTTTTATCACTTGAATCTTAGAACATAAACAAAAATAGTTTATCTTCTGCACCAAAAGCTGGTACAAAGTGTTAACTGTTATTTTGGTTTTTTGTTGTTGCTGTTGTTTTTCTCTGATAATTTTTATTACTTTATAAAAAATAGGAATCAAAATTTCCACTTCCTCCCCTCCTCCCACTTTCTTCCTGCTCCCCCAC
Source organism: Microtus ochrogaster (assembly GCF_000317375.1). Classification (NCBI taxonomy): domain Eukaryota; kingdom Metazoa; phylum Chordata; class Mammalia; order Rodentia; family Cricetidae; genus Microtus; species Microtus ochrogaster. The sequence continues at coordinate 1,153,632 of NW_004949175.1, read as the reverse complement.
TCACCCTTTCCCACTCCCCCTCCAGTCCCAAGAGATGGCAGGGTACCCTGCCCTGTGGGAAGTCCAAGGCCCTCCCCCCTCCATCCAGGCCTGGGAAGGTGTGCATCCAAATAGACTAGGATCCGAAAAAGCCAGTACATGCAGTAGAGACAAATCCCTGTGCCATTATCATTGGCTTCTCAGTCTTCCCGAATTGTCAGCCACATTCAGAGGGTCCAGTTTGATCCCATGCTCGTTCAGTACCAGCCCAGCTAGATTTGGTGAGCTCCCATTAGCTCAGGCTCTTCAACTGGACCTTGGGAACTCAGTCCAGTGCTCCAATGTGGGTCTCTGTCTCTATCTCCATCCATCACTGGAGGAAGGTTCTATGGTGATATTCAAGACAGTCATCAGTCTGACTATGGGACAAGGCCAGTTCAGGCACCCTCTCCTCCACTGCCCAGAGTCCTAGCTGGAGACATCACCGTGGACACCTGGGAACCCCTCTAGAGTCAAGCCTCTTGCCAACCCCACAATGCCTCCCTTAATTAAGATATCTTCTTCCCTGCTCCCATATCCATCCTTCTGTCATCTCAACCATTCCATTCCACCAAGCTCTCCACAACCCTCTCCTTCTCCCTCTCTGTCTCCCTCTCCCCTTACCCCACCCCCACCCGCATGCTCCGAACTTTTGCCTGGCAATCTTGTCTGCTTCCAATTTCCACAAGGATCTATATATGTTTTTCTTTGGGTTCACCTTATTACTTAGGTTCTCTAGAATCATGAACTATAGGCTCAGTATCCTTTGTTTATGGCTAGCATCCACTAATGAGTGAGTACATACCATATTCATATTTTTGGGTCTGGATTATCTCACTCAGGATAGTGTTTTCTACTTCCATCCATTTGCATGCAAAATTCAAGATGTCATTGTATTTTTTACAGCTGAGTAGTACTCTAATGTGTATATGTGATGCCCAACTAGAAGCTTTACCCCTACTGACTCATGAGGCTGGAGGTGCTATTTTGCTACCAGAGGGAAAAAGTAATTATCGCTCTCACGCAGACACCTATCCTATGAGTTACAATGGTGACATGCCTTCAAGACATTCTAGTGCAAAAGGAGCACAATTTTTATGGGAGCAATCAAGCTTTTTGATGGAATCTAAGACAGAACAAGATGTAATCCACACCTGACACTGTGAAAGTGTCTGAGACTAGAAAGATCATAGGCCTAGAGGAAAGCCTACTACTATTGTTCTGTTAAATGAACATGTAATAAAATGACTCCAAAGGAAATATTGCTATACCCATAAATCCTTCCGTCGATGACCCTCATCAGAGAAACTTCTTCTTGCTGTAGATGGCAATTAACACAGAGACACAGAACTTAGCAATGAGTAGAGAATGAAAGACTTTGGAGTACGCAACTCTCCGCTCAAGGCTTAGGGATCAATGTAGAAGAGGAGACAGAAAGATAAGGGTCAGAGCGGGTGAATAATTTCAAGGAAACAGCATCTTACACACACAACAGGGCTGTTGCACCCACGAAGTCACAGGAGCTGTAACAGCATGCACAGACCTGTACAGTTTCAAACTAGACAAAATCTCAGCACTGAAAAAGGGAAACAAGCCCAAATTCCACCCCTCAATAAGAATCTTTTTGCAACTGATACCTTCTGGGAGAAAGAGAATTAATGTTCTCCAGTGAAGTGATACTGGACAAAACAACCACAGCCCAGTGCAGGCTCTGTGCTCAGATGTGGTTGGCCAACACAGAATGACTCAAGTGTTTTGTGTGCTTCTTTGTTTATTTTTGATTTGCTTGAATTATGTAACTTTTGGGTTTGTTTGTTTGTTTTAAGGGAGGGAGGAAAAAAGGAGAGAGAGAATGAAGTTGGGTAGGTCAAGAAGTTGGGAGGATCTGGGATGAGTTGGGAGAAGGGAAAGATTAAAGAATATGAACAAAACATATTATACGAACATTTTTGAAAGCCAAAACACATGGAAAAGTAATTCAAAAAGTGATCAAAAAGGGTAGGAGAGATGACTCAGTGGTTAAGAATATTTCTTCTTTTTCCTCACGTTTCAATTTCAATTCCAGCCACATTGAATGGTTTGCAATCACCTTACCACCAGCTCCAAGAGGACATGACATTTTTGGCTTCTGAGAGCACCTGTATTTACATACACATAATTAAAAATAATAAAAATTAAGTTTCTAAATTGCATGTTCTTTAGTTTGAAAGAGGGGGAGAGTTGTACAGCAGTCCTACGTCTCAGAAGCCTGAGACACAGAGACTCTTCACATGAAACAAGTCGATGGGCTTTGGAAGGAAAAAAGTTAAAAAGAAAAGTAAAGAGTAGCAAATATATATATATATAAAACAAGAACACAGCAAGGCTCACCTTGCTTGCTAAATTTGCCTTGGGCATTACATAAAGGAGAGAGCTTGCTGAAGATCTAATTGGCTTCAATTTTGAAGCGCTCATTGTTGCTTCTCCCATCTCCCACAATCCCATCTTCACCCGGGAATTTTTTCGTCTCTTCAGGCCTGTCCTTGCTTCTGGGTCTTCCTTTCAGAGATGGGGTTCCAGATGTAGTCTGGTGTGCTGGTGGTGCTTAGCAGATGGAGTTGCAGATGCAGCTGGGAGGTCCATTGTGACTGCTGCCTCTTTCCCAGCTGGGTGCTTCCCACTATCTAGTGTGCTGCTTAAAGACTGCGCATTGGGGATTTCCCTGTGAACTCTGGGATCCCTCTCCCCCTGGCTGTTAACTCACTGGGGACTACATGGCTTTGATTCAAAGTTTCTGCCTCAGAATCTTGCAGGATCCTGATGGCCAGATCTCAGCATGTAGTCCTGTGACTCTTGCTCTGACAATCCCAACAGTGATGCCCACAGAGGGTTTAGGCTACTGGGCTGTTTAAGTGTTGTGGTATTTTTCGAAATGTCATCTTTAGAGCTCAGAGTGCCTAGTGCTGAGAGGAGAAGGTTTTGTCCATAGTGGTTCCTTCTGCCTGTGCTGCTGCCATAGATGTGGCCTTTGCCTCTGCTCTTCCAAATGTCTGTTAATGAACATACGGTACAGATGTTCCAAGCTTCTCAGGCTCCATGCCGGCTTCTGGCACTCCCTTTGGCTGGAAGTGAGGGCGCTCTAAGCCAAGCCAGTCCTTTTAGGATGGGCTCTGGACTTTCCTGTTTTATAAAGCTCCCTATGCTGCTTTGCTACTTAAGTTAGAAACATTCAGTCCTCACCCACCTCTTCCCCTGGCTGTTACTTGTCTTCAGGTTTATTCCCTGGAGACGATCTGCCATCTTCCCTCTTCTAACATCCATCTGTACTAAACACAGTTAGTGTTGTGTGTTATAGAAACCCAGGGTGACACAAGGAGGAAGCTTGGATCTTGGTGACTGAGGTCAGGTAGGAATTTAAAAGACACCTTGAGCATCATCTATAAAGTTCCTTGTCACCCCGCTGATGGCTCTGGAGAGCTGCTGGGTGAGCATCCAAAGAGGACAGGACCACAGCTGCCGTGAAAGTGAAGAATGTGTCAAGAGAATATAGGGCAGGAGTAATTTACTCTAATTTCCGTGGCAATCGGTTTGGGCTCTGAGGATAGAAGGAAAGATCGGCGTGGCAGAAGCAGGGGCTATTGGCCACTGTGCTGATTTAGCACATGTAGGATATCAGGAGCCAGAAGGGCAGACACCCACTGAACACCACACTAAGCAAATATTCCGTCTCAGCTAGACTGGTGTTACCAAAACACACTAGAATTACTTCATTTCTTTACTATTTAATTTATATTTGCTTAATCCTTGCTCTAAATATTCCTTCTTCATTGGTAAGCTCCAAGAAAGCAGAAACCATTTGTTCTATTCACTGTGGATAGCCCCGAGTAAAGGTTGCTGTAGGACTGCAAATTTATTACAATCCAAGCTTGAACACTCCCTTGAATACATGCAATGTGTTGATTTCTGAAATGCTGTAGCTGGGTGGATAACTGTCTGTGGCGGAAAGCTCGTGTGTAAGGGCCCGTGTAGGTGGCTAATATTCACTCTACGGGTACAGATTTTTAAAGCAAAATACTTTGGTTTTTATTTTGTTATTCAAAATATAAAATGCAATTAGATGCTTTTGTGGCCAAAATTCTGGCAAAATGTGAATTAGTTTCAAACTCCAGTGGTCCTAGAGCTGTGTTGCTACAAACAGCATTTGGAACCAATAAGCTATATTTTTAGGGTTGAACGCAGCCAAATAGTTTGCTCTCAGTTTTCACAAGGGGAAAAAAATCCCTTCTGGGCTAAAGTGTTGTGTACTGAGGTATATTTATGCTTGAATCTTGCCAACTGACTGCCAAACAGAGGAGAACAAAAGCATCCAGTGGTTCTCTCCGGCTGCTCAGCTGGTGCCAGCCTTTAGTAAATACCAGGTTCTTAATCTGTATTGACGAAGTTGCAGGCTGAAGTAGTGTGTTAGGCAAGAACATGAAACCCCAAAATATTACCGTGCTGTGGGCCATAGAAAGGAGTGGAACTGAGCAGCTTTAGATGCCGTGATGCAACCAACATTTCTACACAGAGTTCTGGGCCTGAGGGCTGACACCGGCTGTGGGGAGTGGAGCCAAACGAGTCACAATTTGATTGTAGGGTTGTTAAGTGGATGGAAGTTGGCCTGTGTCTTCAGCCCTGTGCCATAGACATCCTGGCTCCTTCAAGCCCACTTTAAGCAGCAGGCACTGTTAGTTCTCCAGAGGTCTGTCTCTGTGAGAGCCAAGTCACCTGCGCTGGTGCCACATAACCGGAAGCAAGGCTCCTGGCGTTCTTATTGCCTAACAGCACAGCTCACACACACCCCATGACTCTCTGGTGCCCAAGTTAACTGATGGTTTCATAAGTTTATCCGTTTTATTAGGTTTTGACCTGGCATAAAGCTAATTGTACTGACAGGATTAGAAAGCTAGGTATAGATACATATTTCAAACAGCTCAATACTTTGTTCTGTACGCGTAGGCCACAGTAGAGTTGCTGTAAAGTAGACATGGAGCAGGTCTCTTTGGTCTCCTCATTCAGCATGTCTGCCCCAGGCTATGAGGTTCTCTTGTTCCCAGGACTTAACATGGACACCTCCATGCGGGGACAGGTCCAGGAATGGAGAGAGATTCCTTTCTTCTTGTGTTCCGGCATTGTTTTAATTCCAGGAAATATTTGGAAAAAAGTGAACAGCACCCAAGAGTAAATAGCCACAGTTGGATTCGGGATGGTGCCTGAGAACGGGCACGGGAGCAGAGGCGTGTTTCTGAGGTCTGCCATGTGCTGGCTCCCCTTCCTCACATTTGATCTCTTTATAAGTTTTCCGGATGGTACCCATCACCTGGAGTCACATGTGGTTAGAACTCACCTAATGCCTCAATGTTGGAGTATTATACATCCTTTTGATTAGGTTTACACTTAAATTTCTCAAAAGCATTGTCATAGTTACTTTTTTTTTTATTGCAGTGACAAAACACCATGACCAAGGTAACTCATAAAAGAAAACGTTTAATTCTGGTGGAGCTTATGGTTGCAGAGGGTGAGAGTCCATGACCACCATGGTGGGAAGTATGGCAGCAGGCAGACAGGCATGTTACTGGTGCAGTAACTGAGGCCTTACACCTTGATCCACAAGCACAAGGCAGAGAGAAAACTGGGAAAACTTAAAACCTGCCCCCAGTGACGTACACCCCTCCAAGATACACCTCCTAATTCTAATTCTAATTCGCAAGGTACACACAAATAGTTCCGCAGACTAGGGTCCAAACATTTAATTATATGAACCAAATTGGCCTTTCTCATTCAAAGCATCAAAGCACGTATGTAAAGGACATGGAAGACGGGACTTTTGTGATTTCAGTGTATTTTCCATGACTTCGAGAAATTCCTTTTTTTTTCTGTTTATGGCTCAGCTGCCTTTTGACTCACATTAATCTTGTCTGGAATATTGGAATATGTATAACTCAGTCTCCTGAGACTCCTCCCAGCCATCCCATACCTTCATGTCTAACACCGGGGAGTAGTGTCCTTCTGGTGGCATCGCAGAAGACACAGGACATTCTCTACAAAATTCTCACCACCTGCAGAAAGGTGTTTCAGGGCATTCTTTTACGCTTTGTATTTCATAACCAGGGCTGTCCTATATTCCTTAACTACTGTGCAGCCTGACATCCATAACTGATTCCAGGAGAAGTCTAACTCCAGGCATGCCCAGTCGAGGGATTCAGCCCTGAACTACAATGCCAGTTAACCAGAGCCTTCCCTTGGAAGTCATTAGGGGCAAAGATATGAACTCTCTGGACAATGAGAAGCAATTTATCTTATGTGAATTCTGGTACTGACTGGTATGAGCGGTGCCAAGTCTCTATGACCAGGCGGTATCTGTGAGGAGAAATGTGTTCATATGCATCTGTGTATGTATGTATGTATGTATGTATGTATATAGTTGATGTCTTGGGCTGCCTTTGAACACACAACATAGATAGCCCTGGACGGCCTTGAACTCATAATCCCTTGCCTCAGCTTCCCAATTGCTGAGATTCTGGCTCAAACCCACCACATCCAATACTTGCTTTTCATATTTAAGCTGTATATATAAGCCTTGTTGCATATTTACTACAAAGAATATTTCAAATTTCCTTATTTCTTTTTCCTTTCTCTACTCCTGAAAATAAAATCCAAGTAAAACCTGTCCAAAATTGAAAATTTCTTCCTAACAAGTCCACTGAAATAACACCAAGTCCTGAAATTCAGGCAAGGAGATGAACATGAACATAATTGTCAGCTCTCTCTCTCTCTCTCTCTCTCTCTCTCTCTCTCTCTCTTGTGTGTGTGTGTGTGTGATATTGGAATTACTGACATTTCCCCTTGATGGGTCATGTTTACTCAGGAGGTTAACAAAATACGCAAGTACTTGTCATGTAATAGAGTTGAGGCCAAATGGCGTAATACTGTGGAAGTTTGAAACAGAAAACAGCAATAAAGAAAATAGATAAGCTTCCGGATTATAAAACAAACATAAAAGAATAGGTTTCTTAATAACATGACAAAAAAAGTATCTAAAAATATTGATCCCACTGGATTCTCCCACCATCCCATCTCTTTGTACCGGGTTCCCTGCAATGACTTATGTATAAATGGGCATCTCTATGTGTAAAAGTAAATAGGTATAGCTTCATCCCCAGAATCACCTTCTGACTTCAACCATAGCAAAATTCATCACACTATAGATTTGAATCACCTTCTGACTTCAACTATAGCAAAATTCATCACACTATAGATTTTTGGTTTGTTTTATTGATTTTTTTTTTTTTTTGGTTTTTCGAGACAGGGTTTCTCTGTGGTTTTGGAGCCTGTCTTGGAACTGGCTCTTGTAGACCAGGCTGGTCTCGAACTCACTGTTTTATTGATTATTATACTATGTATTTTGATGTTACGAAATCCAGTATCCTCTTGGTGGATTTTCTTTTGATGAGTACATACTATCCTTCCCTCTCTCTTCTAATGAAGTTTACTTTGTAAGATTTTTAAATGGCTGACCTGGATTGCTTGGGGTATATTTTTCATCTCTTCACTCTGAAGCAATGTCTATCCTGAATGTTATAGCATGGTTCTTCCATGCACCTTAAGAATGGATCCTATTTTCAAATCTATTCTGTTATTCTGCATCTTTTTTATTGATGGATTGAGAACACTGATATTGAATATTGATGAGCTGTCCTTGTTGATTCCTGCTATTTGTTGGCATGGCTTGGATTTCCCAACCCCCATATGATTTCTGATCTGGTATTATTTAGTCCTCATGTTTTCTCAGGTGTAACTAAGTTTTTCTTTTAGTGCCTTCTAGGGCTGAATTTGTAAATAGATACTGTTTCAGTTTGATTTTATCATGGAATATCTTGCTCCATCACTCATGATTAAAAATCTTGCTGGGTACAGTAAACCAGGCTGGTATCTGTGGTCTCCCAAGATTGTGTAGAATATTTGCCCTGGCCTTTATGGCTTTATATACTCTTTAGTGAAAATCAGGAAGCTAGGCTTTATTCTAATAGGCCTGCCTTTTTATGTTATTTGCTCCTTTTCCTTTGGAGACATTAATATTCCTTTGTTCTGTACATTTAGTGTTTTGATTACTATAAACCACGGGGAATTTCTTTCAAAGTCCATTCTACTTCATGTTCTGCATGCTTCTTGTACCTTAATAGGCACCTTTTTCTTTATGTTGAAAACTTTTCTCTGATTTTGTTGAAAATATTATCTGTGCCTTTTACCTGGGTTTCTTCTCCTTCCTCTATTCCTACTATTCATAGATTCATTTTTTTTCAAAGTTTCCCCAGTTTTCCTGGATGTTTTGTGCCTAGACACCTTTAGCTCTAACATTCTCTTTGACCTAGATATTCATTTCTTCTATCTTGTCTTCATGCCTGTGATTCTTTCTCCTATCTCTTATACTCTGTTGTTGAGCCTTCCCTTTGAGGTTGCTGTTTGAATTCCTAAATTTTTCATTTCCAATTTGCCCTTAATTTGTGTTTTATTGCTTCTATTTCTACTTTCATAACTTGAACTGTTCTCTTCATTTTGTTCCAGTTTTTGTTTGTGTTTCTATAGAGTTAATTAATAGATTTATTCATTTTTTTGTTTAAGGACCTCTAACATATTCATAAAGGCTATTTTGCAGTCCTTATCTTGTTCTTCAGTGAACATTGCATTTCTCAGGGCTTGTTGTAGCAGGGTTGCTGGGCTTTAGTGGAGACATATTGTCTGGCTATTGTCCTGGCTGTTATTGATTGTATTTTTACACTGGTGTCTGGGTATCTAGATTTGGGATTATTGTAATTCCATGTCCTGACATGTGGACATGTCTTTGTTGGGTAGTTATTCCATTCATTGGTTTCTGTTACCCTCTCTGATTCTCAAGAGTGTGTGGTTGGTATTGATTTCCTGATAGGGAGTGTTTCTGAGATCTTTCCAGGTATGTCAACTGGGGGTTCTGAGTAGAATGTATTTCTAGGCATTCAAGCTGACACTTAGAAATGGGGATGGACTAACCAGGGGCAGTGGTGCTGAAAATAGTGTGGACTGTGGAGGCCTGACTCAAAAGGTTTCAAACAGGTACAATATGAGCAACTGGGTTATAGACCATTTTGTGATATTTTGGCTATATCATCTGGCTCCCTTTCACCCTTGTTGTAGATATAAATTGAAGAGTTTTGGCCTAATGTAATTGGCAGAGGAAATCTCAAGACAATCAAGTATTGACCCTGTCATGTGGTTATTAGTGATGATCCTTATGCAGATCTACAATGAAAGGGGGCAAGGTTAGGGGGAGAAATATAAAATGTATATTTAAGGAGAAAAAGAGCAGCAGGAAGTTTTATTTTGAAGCTTTTATTTGTACTAAAGGAAATGAGAGAAGAAATGGAATAAAGGAAGTGATACCCTCAGGATGAGATTCCACCTAACTAATCCTATAACTTGTGGAAAGGAAATGCTTATGGAATTAAAGGAAGCTTAGCTGGATAGTAATGGCACACATCTTTAACCCCAGCATTTGGGAGGCAAAGGCAGGTGGATCTCTGGGAGTTCGAGGCCAGCCTGGTCGACAAGAGCTAGTTCCAAGACAGGTTATAAAGCTACAGAGAAACCCTGTCTCAAAAACAAAAGAAATTAATTGATGGGGAGGCCAGACTCCATCCCAAACAGGTAGCAAGAGTTATTATTAACTAGTTCTTACAAATTAACCCATTTTTATTAGTCTATATTTTACACCCAGTCTTGTGGCTTGTTACCTCATATCTTGCTCCCCCAGTAACTGCTGGCATTTCCCAGATTCTGCCCCTTTTTCCCCTATATCTTTTCTTGGATTTCCTGCCTGGCTCTATTCTGCCTGGTTATTGGCAAAATCAGCTTCTTTATTAATCAATGATAATAAAACTTCTCACAGCATACAGAAGAGCATCCCACATTATGTCCCCTTTTCTGTCTAATTAAAAGGGAAGGTCTTAACTTTATCATTGCACATATAACAAAACACATATTAAGCAAGAATTATAGCTATAATATTTAATCTATGTGTGCTTGGCAAAATTAAAGAAAATACTCTATCATCTATTCTCTCTTTATGAGCCTAAAGTTTTATATCTAATTTATCTTTCATCATAACTAATGAAAACTATAATTATAAATACCTAGTTTTCAATTCCATCAAAGACCCCAGAAAGATACAATATTGGCTCAGTAAACAGGAAGTACATTGAAGGGAACTTTGGAAGCTCTAGAAATGACAGAGACATCTGGCTGCCTGGACAGACACCCAAAGTTCTTCTGTAACATTGGGGCATCTATCTTCAGTATATTGGCCTAAAGTGTCTGGAAGATTTCTCAGTGAAGCAGGAAATGTGAAACTGTCCCACCTATATTGGTAGTTTGTTAGTCGTGTGTGTGTGTGTGTGTGTGTGTGTGTGTGTGTGTGTGTGTGTGTCCTATAGAATGCCTGACAGATTCTTCCATGAAGCAGTAACCTGGAGGACTGTCCCCATCTTTTTTTGGAAAGTTCAACAGTCATTTTCCTGTGGGTCCTGTATATCCAGTTTACACAGCATAAAGTCTAACAGTCCAGACAAGAGCATTTTCTTGCCCAAATGACTAGCCTTGTCACATTGAAAGCAAACTCCATTAGGAGTTTCTTTGATGCCCATCATCCTCTTGAAGTAATTGGTGCTACCAGGAGCAGACACTCTCACTGTCAAGAAGAGTCTAAGTTCTTAAAACATTTTAAATTCCATATTCTATAGGTCTTTGAAGTGTTTGAAGATTACTTATCCATCTGAAATATATCTCTGCATATCTAGAAAACCTAACTAATATAACTACAGAGAGAACTGATAGAATACTATCAAGTTGTATTTTTAACTATGCATTATATTTTTAATGTAATTGCATAAATATAATACCTTAAACAAGATTATAAATATTCATATAGTATAACAAAATTGATCTTAAATTTGTATCAATAAACCAAAATTCATACAAATATAAAGTATTTTGAGATTAACTATTGTTTTTTGGATTAAAGTAGATTCAATAATCTTTTTTTCATTATTTCTATATCATATTTCCCTTTTTTCTTTAGAAAAAGATTGATTGTAACCATTAATCATATATTACCAGCTCCCTTTAAATGAAAACAAACATTTATAAACAATATTTTGGGAATTTGGGCATAATTTTTGTACTAATTGTACTGACTAGGGGTGCTGGCAATCTTGTGGGGATCCTGAGAAAGTTTACAATTATGGCTAAACCTTGGCTATAGTAGTAAAAGCTGGGTGGGTAAGAAGGAAGAATATTTGAGAGAAATTGGGGGAGTAGTAAAAGTATGGACAAAATATATTGTATAAAAATTTTTTAAATAAATAAAAATTAAGAAAGAATAGTTACCATGAGTCTGATGATGTCAAACATAGCAGATCCTATCTACAAAGTCTCTCACTTTCACATAAATATTATTTTAATGTTGCAAAACTATCATGAAAAGATAACTAAAGTGATTCATTTTATTCTTTTTATAAGAATTTATCCGAGAGCAGTGAGTGCCTGCCTACCGGGCAGGCCTCAGGGTCCCCTGTAAGGGAGCCCAGGCACCTTCAGCTCCTGCGCCAGGCTTCCTGTGCT